>NC_066878.1:10845559-11145559 GCF_022985175.1 Labeo rohita
TGCACCCTTTTCTGTCTTGTGTTTGTGTGTTTTTTTTTTACCAGGAGCGATGTGCGGACAGTTGTGCTGGGAAGTTAATAAGGACCAATCACCGTTTAATGGGCACGTATGTGCAGCTGATGCCTGCAATGGTGCAGAAGCGAATGCAAGAGATGGAGAGCAAGGCTGCAGAAGTTGCTAAAGCTGAAGCTGCAGCACAAGGAGGTGCACCAGCATTGGAAAACCTATCTACTGCCATCACAACCACAACACCAATGCCTGAGAGCCCACAGATACCTTCAGCTCCAGCAGATATTAGTACATCATTAGCGACAAATGTCTCAGGTTTTGGACAAACTCAATCATTGTCAGATGTGCCCACAGTACCAAACAACACACAGACCTTTACAAATGAGTCTTTAGAAGGACTAGCAGCATCATCGCCAGTGATCTCAACATCTTCTAGTGTACCTAAAGTAGATGGAGGTCCTGTCTTGAGTGCAGTAGAAAAACTCAATCTGAAGCCCAGCAGTGTAATGACCACATCAGGTCTTGAAACACGGTCTGAAGGAGGAGCAGGACAGAGCCCCCAAAATCCATCTTGATGGCGATGTGCTGAGAACATATGTCTAGGAGATTTTCTTTATGTTGCATATTCAGTCTTAACAGTCAAAAGTCACAGAAGCCTTTTAAGATTGTTGAATATGGAATGGGTTTCATAAATATTTAAATACCTCTACTAAAACAGTGAATAACTATGTACTGCTGGCTAACATGTGTCTTTTAATAAATATGCGTCATGGAAACTAAAGAAAAAATGTTGGACTTCTTTATTATTAATCTGTGTTTGGTATTTTTACGATAAGTGTTTTGTGTATTTAAAATATTTTTTTAAAAAAAAGAAAGTAAAATAAATAAATAAATCTGGAAATAAATACATGTGGGATTAAAAAAAGATATAAAAACAAATGTGTAAATGGATACATGTAAAAATGAAGAAGTAAAGCAATAAAATAGATATGAAAAAATAAATGAAAATGAGTAAATAAAAGTTTAAAAGAATAAAAATAAATACAAAAATGTAATACGTGAGTAACAGAAAAGTAATAAAAAATAGATTCAATTTAATTACAAATGAACTAAATTTGTTTTATCAAAACTGTGTCTTGAAAAGTAAAGATTTTTTTTGACGTTTTTATTTATTAAATCTGTATTTGGTATTTTTAGGATAAGTGTTTTGTGCATTTAAAATATGTAAAAAAAAAAAAAAGAAAATTAATTAAGAAAACAAAAGAAAGTAAAAATAAATAAATTAATAAATAAATGTGTAAATAAATACATGTGGGAATAAATAAATATATATTTTTTAATATGTGTAAATAAATACATGTAAATAAATAAGTGAATAAATAATTAAAAAACAAAAATAAATTAAAGAATAAGTAAATAAAAAGTAAAACAAAAAGAAAAATAAATACAAAAAGCAATAAAAAATCAATTTAATTACAAATTAACTATATTTGTTTTATCTAATAATTTGTTTTTTTTTCATTGTATTTATTTTCATCTTTTTATTTATCTATAATTTTCTGTCCACACTAAAGATTTTTTGTTCTTTTTAATGTTTTTTTTAAATATATATATATATATATATAGATATTTCTGTTTAAGATGTTATTTTATCACATAAGTATCATATGAATAATATATATTATTTTTTGCACATATAAATAACTTCATCTATTAACGTTTTATTTATTATTACTTGTTACAGAAATCATGCATATGATAATATTCTTTCTCTTACTGAATTCATATATAATTTGAACAAACTTGTAATATGAAGTATTTTACAAACAACCTCACAACCAGCTTAAAACCGACTTAATTTTATATATTAAATACATTTATTGTACCTCTTTTTGTCTACTCATAACATATACCATGGTAACCAATGTTTTACATTTAATTATATGTAGACATTTTATATATTATAATAAATAGAGTCTCTGCTATAAATTGCCTAATTTTGTTTTGTAGTCTGTGAATTTTATTTAGTTATTTATTTACTTTAATTAGTGTAGTAACTTGCATTTTATTTGTGTAGTAGAGCAGCAGACCTTTACTTGCCTCTAATACTGATATAAAAGCAACGAAAGGAAAGGACCATGTTTACTATGTTTGGACAGATTTTAAATTCATGTATATATAATGAAATATTCATAACCCCAGGCACAATTCTGAAGTTAGAGAAAATCGTGTCCTGAGGCGTTTGTTTTCTTCACCTTCCAGCCGGGGGCGCTGCAGTGGCGTGATCTGCGGGGAATGAGTATGTGCCTGTCGGCGGGGAGGAGATCACAGACTCGGGCTGTAGTAGGGTGTGGACGCTGGAAGAGTGTCGGTTCGGACTGTCCCAGTCATCACCGTTGGTCCACTCCAGCTATAAGCGGCCGTATAAACAGGTAACGATGGGTGTTATGATCGACTGAGTGTGAGGGAAGCATGAAGCGTGTGTTGGTTATGTAGTTCAATGACTGTGGGCGTATATGTCTGCTAGCAGCATTAGCGCACTAGCTCACAACATTACAAAGTTACTGTTGTATAGCCATAAATAAAGTGTGGAGTCAAAAAATCATTTCATTGTGAATGATTAAGTAAATTATAATTCAGACCGTATGTTTTTTTTCTTTGGCTTATCCATGGTTAAGAGTCTTTAGTCAGTCTTTGACCTGGAGGGTCTGTTAGCTGCGCGGCTAATGTCACTCATACTGAGAGAACACACGTACTGTCTGTCTGTCTGTCTGTCTGTATATATAACTGTCTGCTGCAAATATCTTTGTGTTTCTTATCTATCTATCTATCTATCTATCTATCTATCTATCTAATCTCTTGACCTGAACATACGTGTCTGTCTGTATATTTAAGCACATATCTATCTATCTATCTATCTATCTATCATCTTATATAACATTAGATCTGTCTGTCTCTAATTTTTTTCCTCTTTCTATGAAAGTATTAACTATCATGTTTACCTGTTAGTGTCTTTGTGATGGAATGTATATTTAACTGAATCAATATTGGCCTGCTTTTGTCTCTTTAATCTAATTTGTTTGTCATTTTCTCTAAGTGAACACATTAGTTTCCCTTTCCAGCTGTCTCTGTTGTTTTTGTATATAATCTCTCCTGTATCCCAACGTAATTGTATATACAGCACATAACAGTTCACGTAAGAAATAGCTTCTTAAGTGTTTTTAAGATATGCTTTCTATTTTGTTTTTAATACCATAGCCTTTCTTTAATTCTCTAATAAAACAGACGAGTAGTTTTTCAAGAGTACGACAGGTCTTTGCGAAGACCTCTTAAGTAAAGTATGAGTTGGAGTGATGTCAGAGTATTAAAGAAACACATTCTGTTGGCAGAAAGTTGTTTTGGACTCAGAAGGGAGTGATTCGTGTGTTATAACAGGCCAAGACTTGTATGATTAGATGGGTATTCATCACCCATCAGCGTTTAATGAACAAATATTCAAAGCTATTGCTTAACCCTGTGAGGAGAATTAAAGGAATAGCTCATCTGAAAATGAAAATTCCGTCGTTTATTCTCCCTCATGTCATTCTAAACCATTGCGGCTTGTGCACTATATGTATATCATTTATTTTGTGGCGCATTAAAACAGTTAAGAGTGTCCATTACCCAGTTTTTGGAATGTCCTCTTGATATTTAATTTGGTTTCATGCGGTTTTGAAAAACTTGATTTAATTTAATGACTTTAAGTATGTCATGTGATGTTTGTTTGTGAATACATGCGAGTATACACTAGGCATGTTAGTCCACAGTTCAGTACGTCCCTCAGTTTTTAACCACGGTTTTCGGTTCGGTTCATTAATATCAAAATATTCCTGTAACCCTCTGTACACTGGAAAAAGTGTGGATTATTATATGGCTTAATATTTATTTCGAGAGAGGTATTGCTTTTCCGATTTTTAAGCAAAATAGGTTGGGTTTCATTCATACTGGATGCCAGAGGGCGCCCTCGTGCAGAAAATCTACGTATGCATTAAAGAGATAACACTGATGACGTTCCAGCCAGGAAATCTCTAATGTGGATAAAAGCATCGCTATTGCTGTAACTGAATAAAAACAAGATATAACGTTACACATTTTGAATGATGAAATGTAAGGATAAACACTCGTCTGCTATAATCTATGGTTTATCTGTGTTCTTCAAGCCATCTCGGGTATTTTTATAATGATTAAGCATATTTGTAAGCCATTGCTAATCAACATGCAGTATAGAATATTTATCTGCCTCATTATATGATAAGAAGCCACATCAGATCACAAAAGGAAGTTATTTCAAACACTCGACTGATGCTGTGAAGTAAAAATAAGTTATAATGTTCTCTTTTGTTGGACAACAACTTTAGAAAGGCTTATTGCATTTAATTAGAAGGGAAGATGCTCTGTAAGTGTTGCTTTTCAAATATAAACGGGGAAGCGTTTTCTCATCTCCGCACATGAAATCACGGGCACACACACAGCAAATTTCGAGAGGAATAAAACAAGGAAAATTATTTAAATGCAAAACCGAAAAACCGCAATTCACAAGTGTGTATTTAACCGTGGATGTCGTACCGAATGGTTCAATATTATATTGAGTATTGTGACATCCCTAGTATACACATTTTAATCAGTACTTTCTAAAAGAAACATAAGAAGTTATTGCTATCATTATTTCAATTAATTATTCACAAATATAATTTGCATGTTGGTTTTATAGGGTTTCAAGCAGGTAGCACTGAAACCCTGTTAGAGTGTCCGAGGATCAACATTCTCCACATAAATGTGATCGTGCAGACCAAACCGTAAGTCGTAGAGACTTGAAACTTGGAGAGATGGTGGGACTCACACCACCAACAAAATGACCAAGGCTCGCCCCAGTTATCAGCGATCAAAAGTACACAATCGCTCGTAACTCCTTAAAGGAGAAGTCCACTTCCAGAACAACAATTTACAAATAATTTACCCCTCCTCTTGTCACCCAAGATGTTCATGTCTTTCTGTCTTCAGTCGTAAAGAAATTATGGTTTTTGAGGAAAACATTTCAGGATTTTTCTTTTTATAATGGACTTCAATTGTGCCCCCAATTTTGAACTTCCAAAATGTAGTTTAAATGCAGCTTCGAAGGGCTCTAAATGATCCCAGCTGAGGAAGAAGGGTCTTCTCTAGTGAAACAATCGGTCATTTTTTTTTCCGAAAATAAAAAGCACAAAAGCTCGTGTAGCACAGGTTCTGGTATGCGCGTTCACGACGCTACGTATTGAATGATGTCGAAAGGTCACGCCGAATGTAGGCGGAACTACAGACCCAGTGTTTACAAAGGGAAAGCGCAAAGACTAAGAAAGTGCAAGTAAGTCAAACGCTGTTTACAAATGTGTTGGACGATTCTGAAGTTGTAGGAGAAAATAAGATGGAGTTTTTTGCCATACTCTACCTGGAGTACACAGACGATGAACTTAGACGTTATTCGTAGTAGTGATGGGATGTTCGGATCATTTCTCCAACTTGGACCTTTGAGTCTCATTCAGCAAAATGAACAAATCTTTTTTTTTTCAAGTCATTTCGTTAATTTTAGCAAAATCAGCATTACGTGACAGCCCCATAAGATGAACGAACGAATTGAAAAACTCGAAGACTCGAAACAGGTGAACTAATTCCAGTACAGAACCTAATATGATGTTGCACATGCGCGACTGAACAGGTCACTCCCTGAGACGACTCGTTCTTCGTGAATCACATTAAAGATTCATTCAAAATTAACGACCCGTGGACGCGCATTCTAGAGCCCGTGCTACACGAGCTTTTGTGTTTAAAGTATACAAATTTTTATTTTTTGAAAAAAAAAATTACAGATCGTTTTGCTAAATAAGACCCTTCTTCCTCAACTGGGATTGTTTAGAGCCCTTTGAAGCTGCATTTAAACTACTTTTTGGAAGTTCAAAATTGGGGGCACAATTGAAGTCCATAATATGAAGAAAAATGCTGAAATGTTTTCCTCAAAAACCATAATTTCTTTGTGACTGAAGACAGAAAGACATGAACATCTTGGATGACAATGGGGTGAGTAAATTATTTGTAAATTGTTGTTCTGGAAGTGGACTTCTCCTTTAACTGTTTGTGGCAGGCTCAAGTGTGTTATGTCATTGAAATACTTGGCTCACGACAGACAAAACACATGCCTCAGATTCATCCATCACCCTGGTGAAATTTTCGGTTATTTTGCATTGTTTAAAAAACCTACTTTTGCAAACTAGTCTGGTTTTCCATCCAGTAGGAACCAAACCAATACAGGAAGATTCTCTGGAGAGCGAATATCAATAATTATCAAAAAATGTAAAAATTTTGACTCACCGTCAAAACATGGCAAAACATTCAAAACGTTTACTATAACAGCTATAACTTTTGAAATGAATGAAATACCTTTGTCAAAGTCGTAACGTGTATGTAAGAGCTTAATCTGAGGTCAAGTGAAAAAAGTCGTGATGGTGCTATAAGAGGGACAAAAACATAAAAATGGCCATAACTACGCTATCATTTGTCCTATAGACATGAAAATTGGAACTCACGGTCTTGGTCCAAAGTGCTGCAAGTGGCTATAAGGACATTTGTGTATCTCTAAAAACATGGCCGCCACACGCCGATGAAATTTGAGCACTTATTAGACCAGGTTAACGGAGGTTGATCGGAACAAAATTAGGTGGGCCTAAAGGACTGTGATAAATTTGAAAGAAACTGGTTAATGGGAGGGGCGATATCACTCGATAGACATCATGCGATAGACCTCCTCATCCTGTACAGCTTTGCCTGCTGTCAATCAAAGCGTTTGTTAAATGATTGAGAAAATGTAAAAAATGTACTTTTGCAAACTAGTCCTATATCCTCAATCTGGAAAAAAAAATGCAGTGCAGTTCTTTGGACTCTCATCATTATATTTCAACTGTAAATGCCCTGGATTTGCCAAAAATGCTTTTTTTAAAATCATTGTTTTAGGTGGTTAAAGGCTTGATAAATAATATGTAATATCTTTTTTCATATGTGCCTAAATGCCTTAAAGCGCTTGAACCCTGGTAGTCGCTGCTTGCCGCTATATTTGGAATTAGTTTTATTTATTATTTATTTATTTATATAGTTATTTATTAAATAATTTATTATATTTTTGTAACATATTGTTTTATTTATTTAAATAGAAATAGAATCATGGCATTAAACATTTCTGGTAAACTGTGTTCTTTTTATTTGAGTTTTAGTCATTGTTTCCTAGTGACTTGAACTGTGACTGTGTTTTGTGCAAGCTGTATTCAAGACAGCTCATCTCAGCTTCCTTCTTGTTTCTCTGCAGTGCAACACAGACACCAGACACTTGCCCTGAGGCTGTGAAGAGACTGTCCCATCGCACCCTTCACGTGACTGGATGTCCTGTCAGACCCTCAGCAGTCGTCTTTAGGGTACAGCAGCATTAGACGCCTCTCCCAGGACACTCCTGGTAGGGGACGAAGGATTCCGGTAGCGTGAGCGGAGAGAGGGTGCAGAGATGGATGACATCTTCACTCAGTGCCGTGAAGGCAACGCGGTAGCCGTCCGCCTCTGGTTGGACAACACAGAGAACGACCTAAATCAGGGGTGAGTGCTTCTTTTGAGTCATAATATGAGCCGTTATTTGGTAGTTTGCCGTGTGGTTGTAGAGACCTCTTATTTGTGGTTTTGTACAGTTTTGGTTTAGCAGTTAGCTTGTTTTTTCATTCAAAGATGAACTTGGATGCTGTCAGTAGGGAGTGGATTCTTTGGTGTCCACGCCCACTTCAGCCATTGGGAAATTCAAAATGTATTGTGAAGAAATTGTCCTGTTTGCAAGGATCTTCTGTCTGGTCTTGTCCCTTAGTTCAACCCTCACTTTTATCAGTCTTCAAATCCCTGGGCGCAGTGGAGCGGTGACTCTGAAAGCCAGTGAGGGTAGATTTTATCACTTTGTTTGTGTTGTGGATTTCATTCAGATATTTGGCTTGTCGTGGCATACACAGCTTTTGAGGCATTAAAGAGATTCAGTATTCGATTATTATTCTTGTATAATTCTACTTTATAAAACAGATAGTTCCGGTACTTGATTCTGATTGGTTGAGCTGCATTCAAAGCTGTTGTAAATTACTCTACAAACATACACCTTTGTTTACTTTTGTGTGTTGCTTGGCAACCACTTTGTTGCAACTACAACTGTTTCTGAGGAACTACATTGTTTGGAAGAATACTGTTTTTATTAATATCATTACACTTTATTTGCTCTGTTTTTATTTGTGAAACCTTACTATGTATATGGAATAACCATTTTATAAAAGCAATAAGCCCCAAGAAGCCGTGGTTTACAGTGAATTTATAACAGCTAAGGACCGTTGTTAGGCACGATGGGAAGCGGATTACTAGTTTACATTTTTGATACCGGAAAAAGTGAAGGTGTTTCACCCATACAAAACATGCTGCCATATTGGTGTTCTAAGTGCATGTTTAAAAGGATAGTTCACCCAAAGATGAAAATTACCCCATGATTTACTTACCCTCAAGCCATCCCAGGTGTATATTACTTTGTTCTTCCAAACAAATACAATTTGGGTTATATTAAAAAATGTCATTGCTCTTCCGAGCTTTATAATGGCAGTGAATGGGTGTTGAAATTTTGAAGTCCAATAAAGTGCATCCATCCATCATAAACAGGGCTCTACATGGCGTAAGGCCTTCTGAAGTGAATCGATGCCTTTGTGTGAGAAAATTATGCATATTATAACCTTAATAAACCGTAATCTCTAGCTTCCACTAACTGTCGTAGAGGTGTTCATGAGAAAGTGGCGTTCCAGCGGATGATGAATTGGTGACCTAGTTAAAAGAGCCAATATATAAGATACCTTTTGTGTGCAGAGAAAACAAAAATAATATCTTTTATTCATGGCAGGACCGTTTTTTGTGCAAAAAAAGTTTTCTCATAGCTTCATAACATTATGGTATACCACTGATATCACATGGACTATTTTATCAATGTCCTTACTACTTTTCTGGGCCTTGAATGTGGTAGTTGCTTTGCTGTCAATGCAGGATCAGAAAGCTCTCGGATTTCATCAAAATATCTTTGATGCAACCACAACTGTTTCTGAGGAACTGCATTGTTTGGTGAAAGAATACTGTTTTTATTTATATCATTAAACTTTGTTTGCTTTGCTTTTACTACGTATATGGAAAAAACGTTTTATAAAAGCAATAAGCCCCATGAAGCGGTGGTTTACAGTGAATTGGTAACAAGCCATAGCTGTTATAAATTCACTGTAAAACACAGCTTCACAGGGTTTATTGCTTTAATTACTAGTTTACATTTTTGATACCAGAAAAAACAGTGTGTCAAAACATGCTGCCATTTTGGTGCTCTGCGTGCTTGTTTAAAGGCATAGTTCACCCAAAAATGAAAATTACCCCATGATTTACCCACCCCCAAGCCATCCCAGATGTGTATTACTTTGTTCTGCCAAACGAATACAGTCGGAGCTATATTAAACAATGTCCTGGCTCATCCAAGCTTTATAATGGCAGTGAATGGGTGTTGAGACTTTGAAGTCCAATCAAGTGCATCCATCCATCATAAACAGTGCTCCACACGACTTAAGGCCTTCTGAAGTGAATCAATGCATTTGTGTAAGAAAAATATCCATATTATAACCTTAATAAACCATAATCTCTAGCTTCCGCTAATTGTCGTAGACGTGTTCATGAGAAAGTGGCGTTCCAGCGGATGAAGTATAAGATACCTTTTGTGTGCAGAGAAAACAAAAATAACATTCTCTTACGTGTTAATCTTCAACATGAGTACACGGCAGTACCTTTGGTTTCTTTGTGCACAAAAAGTATTCTCATAGCTTCATAACAATATGGTTGAGCCACTGATGTCACATGGACTATTTTATCGATGTCCTTACGAAGGTCTTACAGGTTTGGAACAACGTGAGGGTGAGTAATTAACAGAATATTCATTTTTGGGTGAGCTAAGACCTGAAATATCCCATCTGTGTCTTACAAACTAAACGAAAAACATTCCACAATGGTGAAGACCAGAATTCCATTTGTAGCCCTATATGGTGTAAAGCATACACAGAGTCGTTCCGTGCACCCTCTTCAAATACCTCCACCTCTGCCAAGCTCCCTCTCACAAACAGCCTTGGCCTGCCTTCCTTCACTAATACATCCCAGAACAGCTGGGAAGCATAAAAGAGAGGAAAACGTCCAGGTAGATCTCCAAGAACCTGTAAGGAATCTGATCTGGATCTGTTCTCTTGCTGTCAGCCGCTAGAATTATAACCTGAAAGGAACGGGTCAGAGACGAATGGTTCGGCGGTGCCGATTCAGCACCGAATCAGCAGATTGCAGGCAGCGGCTAGTTTAGATGAAGCGTTGAAGTGTCTGATGTAGATCACTATCTAGGCATTTCCTGTGCTCTTCACATGGCTGTAGTTGTGACTTTGAAATTATGTGACAGAGGAAATGTTTGACTTACTAGAGAAACCTCCAGTAAGGGAGGGGAGAAATTAAGACAATACACTTCATTTTTATTTATGTTAGCATTCCCTATTCTAAACAACAGATGAACTGATCTGCCTTTTCAGGCCAGTTGAGTCCATGTGTAATTTGTGACTCAGAAGAGGGGGAGGAGGGAACGGTCTGAGCTAAAACGAAATGGTTGGGACGAATAGTTTCCATACGATGAGCTCACCAACCAAAGCATGCTGACTTGAGCCATACCAGTCCTCCCTCTGTGTCACTTCTCTCTCTCTCTGCCTCCCCACTTACCCGTCTCAAAGTGTTTTCCTTTTCCAGAAATAGAAAAACTCCAGCTAAGGGATTCGCCTTTCACTTTTGCCTATTGCGGTTTGCCTAATAAAATGGTTTTGATGCTTTGAAATGGGTGGTGAGAAGTGTGTCTGTATGATTCAGTTCTTCTGAAAGGCTATAAGGATTTTCAGCATGGCTTGAGATGTCACGACCTTACGTGTTTGTGGGAGGAGACAGGAAATAGCAGACATACATGGGCGTTGTTTATGCTTCACATTACAGTATGCCAGTCAGCAAACTGGACTTCGTCCTATCTCATATCTATCTAGATGTATATGTTAAACATGTATGGAAATTTGTGAAAATTTGGCCATTATGCCTGAATTTCCTTTAAGGTTGATTTTGAAATTGTTCAAGCTTTGACATTGAGAAGAAAATAGACCGTGTTTATGTTTATAAAGGGATAGTTCACAAAAATGAAAATTCTGTCATTAGTTACTGATCTTCAAGTTGTTTCAAAAATGTCTTTCATCTGTTGAGCACAAAAGTAGCCATTGATGTCCATCCATAGTAGGGGAAAAATAGTATGGAATCAGGGGCTACCAGCAACTGTTTGGTTACTAACATCCTTCCAAATATCTCTTCTATATTTTTGTGTTTAAAGAAATTCATACAGGTTTAAAATAACATCGTAACTATCTTTTTAGTGCATGTTTGTTACAATTTTGTATGATTTTTTTTTTTGTGCAATGTTTAATTGAAAGGATAGTTTACCCAAAAATGAAAATTCTTTCATTAATTACTCACCCTCATGTTGTTTCAAACTCATGAGACCTTTATTCATCTTCGTAGCACAAATTAAGATATTTTTGATGAAATCCGAGAGCTTTCTGACCTTGCATAGACAGCAACTACCACGTTCAAGGCCCAGAAAGGTAGTAAGGACATTGATTAAATAATCCATTGTGACATCAGTGGTTTAATCTTCGAGAATACATTTTTGTTCTAAGTAAACAAAAATAGCTTCATTCAACAGTTTCTTCTGTTCTGTATCAGTCTCTGCTGCTCGTAGCTTGTGCATAAAATTACAGTCGAACCACTGATGACACATTTTAACAATGTCCTTACTACCTCTCTAGGCGTTGAACATTTCAGTTGCATTGCTGTCTAAGCAGGGTCAGAAAGCTTTTGGATTTCATCGAAAATATCTTAATTTGTGTTCTGAAGATGAACAAAGGTCTTACGGGTTTGGAGCGACATGAGGGTGAGTAATTAATGACAGAATTTAGGTGAACTGTCCCTTTAAAATGTAAAAATCTTTACCACCGAAATGACCTTCTTGTTCCTGAAGAGATAGTAATGATAAGCAGCATCCAAAAAGCCATTTGTTTTGGCAAACTGACATTTCCTCACCACTAACAAAGACAGCACTATTATGATAATAAAACCATAGTCTTTAGAAGATGCAGAACTATCCACCTTGACAAATTCACACAGTAATGTTTTTTTTTTTTTGACATTTATTGAGATTTTGACATTTAAAAACATTCATTAATTAACTTTAAGTTAATAATACTAATGTTAAATTAAAATACAAACATCATACATCTTGTTCAGTGGAACAGGAAGGTTATTTCAAAAGAGAAGTAAGTTATTACATTTAGATGAATGATTTTATCAGTATTAGATGAACATTTATCAGTAACACACAGGGCTTCACATGAACTTTCTGCTCACCAGCCACTGTGGCTAACAGTTTTCCAAAATTACTAGCAGCCACTCAGCATTTTCACTGGCCACAAGTTTTGTTGTTGGGAAATTGTTTTATATGACCGAAGTTACTGCATACTCAGGCTGCACGATTATGACAAAAATCATAATTGTCGATTATTCCCTTGAAATTGTAATTGCGATTATTATTTACCCCATTATCACAATTTACATTGAATGATGTTTTGAATAGCTTTATACCATTGTTTAAAGCAACTGCATGCCACATTTTAAAGTATAATTTCTTCTTTAATACATTTTAGTATGCAGTAGGGCTGCAGTAGGGCAATGTGTGCAATTCTGTACTCTTGCAAGTTAACTTTTTATTGTGTGCTGTTTGTGTGCAATGTATAATACTTTGTGTTACATCATCTGTGTTTCAACTTGTTTTGAAGATCGGATATCCTTGTCAACACCCAAATTTTGCATCTGTGCTTCTGCAGTAGCGAATGCCATTTAAAGTTGACTGCCAGTCTGCTCTCAAATTGTGACTCAAAGAGGAACTGACACATTTTGTGGCTGTTTTTCATTCTTGATGTCTGGACAAGACTCAGAGCGGCTAATGATAGTAGAAAAACAGAAGACCGAAGCAAACTAAATGCTAGGTTACAGCTGTGTTTGTCTCTGTGGCTTTAAAACAGACACACTGAAGCTACCGAAGCTCAGGCCAATCAGCATTTATAGTGTTTAGAGTGAGCGATCTACTACTGAATATACTTCCTGTATTGTAACTTCTTGTTTTTAACCACACCATCTAAAAATACAAACAGTTGCATATCCTTTTTGATGTCTGTTTGAAATCAGAAGGTACGTTTTGAATGTTCAGCGATATTATTTGACCTTTTTCAGTTACATTTCCTGTCACATACGTCAATCTGGCCCACTTCACTAGCTTGTTAGTTCAGATACGGTTTTAGAACGTGGCGCCTCACTGATGTGCGGTTTATGATCTAATTCAGTATGAGCTTTCACTCAGCCAGATTGTTGCTGAAAGGTAGAAACCTGAACTCTGATGTGGAGTTGTACTTTCAAAACATCGTCGAATGCAACCCCAGAACGGATTTTGGACAGAGGACGCTCTTAATAAATGAGCTTTTCAGCTGTTTGATCATATAACCACAGGCTCAGATGTAATCTTTCAGCTGTTTGACTCCAGTATCAATGTTTGCATAGTCTGTCTTTGTACGTTTGTAAGTCTCTTAGCGTAAACATTCCTTTCTTTCTCTCTGTGCGCGCGTGCTGGTTGACAGCGCGTGCCTTAAGTCCTTACAAGGACAAGAGAAACTAACTGGATAAGAATTGTCCAGAGCACTCACACTCACACATGCAAAGGGAGGGAGCCACTAGCAGTTGAAGAGAGAGCGTGGAATATTATTTCCTGTGTTTCCCGCTCTGGTTTCCGCAGTCCGCCCCTCTGCTGCTTTATTTGTGTAACGGAGAGCTGAGTGATGTGATAAGAGTCTCCGCAGATAGTTCTCTTATAGTTCTCCTTTCTTCATTGTCCTGCTTTCTTTTTTCTTTTTTCTCCACTTCCTTGCTTGCTTTCTTCTTAATTTCTATTGTTTTGCCATGTTTTAGCTTTTTAGCTTCCTTTCTTTTGAACTTTTCTCATGTTTCTTCCTTTACACAATCCCTTCTTTCTTTCTTTCCTACTTCCTTTGTTTGTTTTTTTTTTTTTAAAGCTTCCTTTTCAACTTTCTTCCCATCTTTTCTGGTTTCTTTTGCTTGCTACCTAACATTCATTTCCCCATATTTTTCCATTTTAGCTTACTTCCCTTCTAATGTTCTCCCTATCTTCCTTTTTTTTCCCTTATACTATTCTTTCTTTCTTTCTCTTTCTTTCTTTCTTTCTTTCTTTCTTTCTTTCTTTTCTTTCTTTCTTTTCTTTTCTTTCTTTTTACATATTTTTCCTTTTCCTTTTTAGCTTCTTTTCCTTGCAACTTTCTTCATCTCTTTCCCTTTTCCTTACTATATATTGTTTGTTTGTTTTTGTTTTTTTCTTAATTTTTTTCTGCATGCATCCTTTTTTCCTGTTTTTCTCTGTTCCAACTTTTATTCCTTTCAACTTTTTCCCTGTCTTTCCTGGTTTCTTTCTTTCCCTTTCCCTTTTCAGATTGTTTTCCATCTTTCTTCCTGTCTTTTCCTTCCTTCCTTCCTTCCTTCTTTCCTTCCTTCCTTCCTTCCTTCCTTCCTTTCTTTCTTTCTTTCTTTCCTTCCTTCTTTCCTTCTTCCTTCTTTTCTTTCTTTCCACTTTAATTTTTTTCCTGCTAGCTTTCTTTCTTTCCCCATTTTTCCTTTTTTTCCACTTACTTCCTTTTGTTCCTGTTTATTTCCTCTTCCTTTCTAGCTTCCTGTCCTTCGAAGGTTTTTTCCTATGAGTCTAGGTTTCTTTCTTCCCCATTTTTTCTTTTCTGCTTCCTTTTCTCCATTTTCCCACTATTCTTTCTTTCCCACTTCCTTCCTTTTCTCCCACTTTTTTCCTTTTTTCCTATTTATTTCCTCTTCCTTCCTAGCTTCCTGTCTTTCCAAGGGTTCTTCCTGTTACTCTAGCTTTCTTTCTTTCTCTGTTTTTCCTTTTCTGTTTCCTGTTCTCCAGTTTTCCCACTTCCTTTCTTTTTCACCACTTCCTTCCTTTTTTCCCGCTTTCTTCCTTTTTTCCTATTTCCTCCTCCTTTCTAGCTTCTTGTCTTTCCACGCTTCCTTTCTTTCTAAATGTTTTTTCTGCTATATTTCTTTCTTTTCCCATTTTCCTTTTCTGCTTCCTTTTCCTACTACTCCTCCTTTTCTACTTTCTTCCTTTTCCCTGTTTGTTTCCTCTTCCAGCTTCCTGTCTTTCCCAGTTTCTTCCTTTTGAGTTTTTTTTTTCTTTGCTGCTTTCTTTCTTGCTTTGTTTGTCACTTTCCTTGCCTTGCTTGCTTGCATCCTTTCACCCCCCCTTCTTTGAAATGTGCAGCTTGGCCTAAAATGAAGAACATTCCAGAATTCCCATTGGGAAGCTCAGGACTCACTGTGAAGTTTCATTAGGGGTGGGCTTCCTGTTTGTTTGTCTTAATATTTTGTTTGTCGTTTTTGTCTTCAACCCTTTTGGTTATGACCAAGCCACCATTTGACTCCGTGTGGGTGTGTGTGTGCATGTGTGTGATAGTGTGTGTATGTGTGTGACAGTGTGTGTGGTCTGGTCTGTTCCGGCAGGACCTTGTGAGTAGCTTCAGCAGCTACCCTAAGTTTAGCCACACTACTGGCCTGATTATTTACCCAGAGACTTCCTACTCTACTGCACACACCCAGCCCTTCAACAAAACACTTCATTATTGAAGACAAAAGGCTTACAATGAATTATTGTGGGGATGAGTACGAGCACCAGCTGCAGACATTACCTTCGTTTATTTATAACGCACTCTCAGCAGTTGCGTTCAGTGGTTTAATAGTAAAACCACCATGTGGTTCATTCACATGTGCTCTCGGTAGCAGTGCTAATGCACAGGCTCTGATCTGATCACAGTGTTGTTATTGTAACTTTATTGTCACCGACGACTTGAAGTACTGTAAGTGTTTTACTGTTTTGAAAAGGAAATAGGAAGGCCTGAGAACGGATCTTGATCTCAAACAGGGGGTTGGGGGGGTATACATAATCTAGAGGAAAGGGCCAGTTAACGGCTGTTTATATTTAACTGGCTGGAGACAGACAGCTGAGAGCGGGATCACTGGCCTGACTGGAGACAGTTTACCGCTGTCAAACCACTGTCAAAAAATGTGCCTTGATTTAAAGTGACACTCCACCCAAAAAAAAAAAAAAAATTTTCCAAACATATATGCACTAAAAAAAATATTAAGACCTAATTTTAGGATTAATGCATTTGAATTGCATATGAAATTTTAAATACAGTCCACCTAAAAAAAAAAAAGTATATTTTAAATGTATAGTAAATGCATGAATGCATAAAAATTGCAGAAATCCTGCATTTACGCCTGTATTTTTTTATAGTGTGACTTTTTAGTAAGTATTCATGTGGTAATTATGATAAGCTGCTGACTCTAAATATGCTAAGCTGTGTTTTTTTGTTTTTTACAGGGATGATCACGGGTTTAGTCCGTTGCATTGGGCGTGCCGTGAAGGCCGTTCAGGTGTCGTGGATATGCTCATCATGAGAGGGGCGCGCATCAATGTAATGAACCGCGGTGACGACACACCCCTGCACCTGGCGGCGAGCCACGGGCACCGTGAAATTCTGGCCAAGGTGCGAACAGATCGTAGCGGATAAACGCTAAGAGAAACACACACACCTGCACTTGAACAACCACAGTGACCACAACGGTCACGGAAAGGTGTAAACAAACACACAGCTGCAAACAGCAGTTATAAATACTCACAGACGCAAACTTTCAACACTCAATAAGGAATAAACAACTGACAGAGTCTATTTTATACCTTTTAGTTCTATAAAACATTTTTAATAGATGTTTTCATGTTTGGTGTTTGGATACTAAATCATGTTGTGGTTTGTGTTGTCTAGCTGATCCAGTGTAAAGCAGATACCAATGCGGCAAACGAGCACGGCAACACCCCTCTCCATTACGCATGCTTCTGGGCCCACGACCTGGTGGCAGAGGTTAGTTTGAAGCGCCCTCTGCTGGGAAGAATGAGTTTGCTGGTTTCCATGCAGTTATAATGAATAGGGACTAGTGCTTTCAATCACCATAGCATTATCATAAAAGTTGTTTACATGGTTCTCGTGCACTATATTTTTCTGAAGTCTTCTGAATATGTACTAGTAGTAGTATTGTGTTGTGCGGGGAAAATACATAAATTGATTTTCTTCTGTGCAGCAAAGATGTTTTGTCAGACGTCTTTACAATTAACAAAAGATTGAATTTTAGTCTGTTCCTCACATGAAGCTTTAGTACGTATAGTTTAGTATAGTTCCAGTTCATTTTTATTGCATCAGTAACAGAGTTGTTATCATTAACTAACATTAAAACTGTTACAATTGCTTTTGTTAATTGAAATGAAGCTAAAATAACATATGTGACCCTGGACTACACAACCAGTCTTAAGTCGCTGGGGTATATTTGTAGCAATAGCCAAAAATACATTGTATGGGTCAAAATTATAGATTTTTCTTTTATGCCAAAAATCATTAGGAAGTTAAATAAAGATCATGTTCCGTGAAGATATTTTGTAAAATTCCTACTGTAAATATATTAAAACCTAATGTTTTATTAGTAATATGCATTGCTAAGAACTTAATTTGGACAACTTTTAAAGGTGATTTATTAAATTTTTTTTTTTGCACCCTCAGATTTTGAAATAGTTGTATCTTGGCTAAATATTGTCCTACACTAACAAACCATACATCAATGGGAAGCTTATTTATTCATAAATTTTATATATTGACCATTATTTATAGATGGATCATTATGACTGGTTTTGTGATCCAGAGTTACATATAATAAAATAAAGATATTAGATTAAAAAATTAAACTAAAATTAGTTTGCGTTGATGTACTAATATATGGAAATATATGGAAATATATGGAAACTATTCAATTTAAAAAAACAAATTTACCAAAACTTAAATTGCAATATAAAACTGAAAAACTGAATCTGGAAATATAAAACTGAAAAATAAAAAATATAATGTAAAATATTAAAATAAAAATGAAAAACAAATTCAAAACACAAAGTGTAAAAAAAAAAATTAGTAAAATAGTTTACAGTACCAGTCAAACGTTTTTGAACAGCAAGTTTTTTTTTTTTTTTTTTTTTTAAATAAGTCTCTTCTGCTCACCAAGACTGTATTTATTTGATCCAAAATACAGCAAAAACAGTAAAATGTTGAAGTATTGTTTTGTATTTAAAATAACTGTTTTCTATTTGAATATATTTTAAAACGTAATTTATTCCTGTGATTTTTAAAGCTGTTTTTAGCATCATTACTCCAGTCACATGATCCTTCAGAAATCATTCTAATATTCTGATTTGCTGCCAAAATATATATATATATATATATATATATTATTGCGTTGAAAACGGCTGAGTAGATTTTTTTTTTTTTTTTCAGTTTTTTTTGATGAATAGAAAGTTCAGAAGAACAGCATTTATCTGAAATAGAAATCTTTTGTAACATTATAAATGTCTTTATCATCACTTTTGATCAATTTAAACCATTCCTGCTAAATAAAAGTATTAATTTTTTATAATTTCTTTCCCCCAAAAAAAAAAAAAAAAAAAAAATATATATATATATATATATATATATATATATATATATATATATATATATATATGACTCCATGCTTCTGAATGGTAGTGTATAATGTTACAAAAGCTTTTTATTTCACATAAATGCTGATCTTTGGATCTTTCTAATTATCAAAGAATCCTGTTTTAAATACTGATAATAAAATAATAATAAATGTTTCTTGAACAGCAAATCAGCATATTAGAATGATTTCTGAAGCATCATATGACATTTAAAATTGGAGTAATGATGCTGAAAATTTAGCTTTGAAATCACAGAAATAAAGTAAATTTTAAATATATTAAAATAGAAAGCAGTTACTTTAAATAGTAAAAATATTTCAATATTTTACTGTACTGTTTTTACTGTACTTTGGATCAAATTAATGCAAATATTTTTACAATTTAAAATAATTGTTTTAATATATATTTTTGAAATGTAATCTATTTATAATCTATTTTAGAAATCATTTTAATATTCTGATTTGCTGCTCAAAAAACATTATTATTATTATTATTATTATTATTATTATTATGTTGAAAACAGGTTTCTTGGACAAACAGAAGGTCCAGAAGAACAGCATTTATCTGAAATAGAAATCTTTTGTAACATTAGAAATGTCTTTAAACAAATTAAAGCATTCTTGCTAAATAATAGTATTAATTCTATAATTTCTTGGTAGTGTATAATGTTACAAAAGCTTTTTATTTCAGATAAATTCTGATATTTGGATCATTCTATTCATCAAAAAATCCAGAAAAAATGTACTCAACTGTTTTAAATATTTATAATAATAAATGTTTTTTGAACAGCAAATCGGCATATTAGAATAATTTCTGAAGGATCATGTGACACTGAAGACTGGAGTAATGATGCTGAAAGTTCAGCTTTGATCACAGGAATAAATTACCTTTTAAAATGTATTTAAATAGAAGATAGTTATTTTAAATAGTAAAAATATTTCTGCTTTTGCTGTATTTTGGATCAAATAAATGCCGGCCTGGTGAGCAGAAGAGACTTCTTTAAAAGACAAAAAAGTCTTTTGACTGGTAGTGTATAATAAATGTAAAACACATGTAGGGCAACCACTACATTGCCTTTCTTCCTTTAACATTTAAGCAGAATTACCTTGGAAATGTTTAAACATTGGCATTCAGTGGTATTCAAAACATAACAATGTCATTTTAATCATACCAAATATGTTATCATTCATATTCTCTCAAGGATCTGATCAATAATGGTGCTCAGGTGAGCATCTGCAACAAGTATGGAGAAACTCCACTGGACAAGGCCAAACCACCACTTGCTGCACATCTGAAAGGTAAACTCTCTTCTTTAATAAGTAGATTTGCCTGAAGGGCTGTTTGCTAGCATTGTGAAGCCTCAAAAATTTCTGTTATAACACGTTCCATCAGCACTAATAATTCTGTTGCGTTTATGAATCAGAGCTGGCAGAGAAACAGGGACAAAGCCTGACCAAAGTTCCTTTCAAGGACACTTTCTGGAAGGGAACCACTCGAACGCGACCACGTAAGCACTCTCAGAACATCTGATTCTCATTTACATTCATCACGTAGATGCATTGGCGAACAAGCATTTTATTGTCAATACATTGACTACCCATAACCGAGGTTTGATTGCTGCTGTGTGTTTTTATTTCCTATGATGCCTGCAGGTAACGGCACACTAAACAAACATGCTGGCATAGATTATAAGCAGCTCTCCATGCTGGCCAAGATCAACGAGAACCACTCCGGGGAGGTTAGCTCATTTACCAAACCAAACCACAATAGCTATCCATGTCTCAGAGCGTTTATGGAAGTACTGATGTCTTTCTGTTTTCTCTCTGGCAGCTGTGGCAAGGCCGCTGGCAGGGCACAGAGATTGTGGTTAAGATGCTTAATGTGCGGGACTGGACTACAAGAAAGAGCCGTGACTTTAATGAGGAGTATCCTAAACTGAGGTGATGAACTGCCAGTCAAATGTGCCCACATTATACAGATTAAAGAGACAAATGGACCAAAAATGAATGCTGTATTCATGTACTCGCCTCGTGCTGAAGCTTTCAAACTTTGACAAGAACATAAAACCACCATTAAAAAATCCATGACTTATAGGGTATATTTAGAATTCATTCACTGAAAATCTTCTGCAACTGGTTTTTTTTTTTAAACGATCATTAAAAATGAAATGTCTCCATTGTGGTAGTGGTCTGTTGTTTCTGTGTGTTCATGTGTCCCTCTCCATCTTGTTGTAGAATCTTCTCCCACCCAAACGTGTTGCCCGTGTTGGGGGCGTGTCAGGCTCCACCTGCCCCTCATCCAATCATAATTACACACTGGATGCCCTATGGCTCCCTTTACAATGTGCTTCACGAGGGGACCAGTGAGTAAAACACACACGTTACTGTCTTTCACAGACCATTTGGTGTTTGTCAACTTCATTTGAATGTTATTAAATGTTTAATATACAATACCAGTCAAAAGTTTTTGAACAGTAAGATATTTAATGTTTGTTTGTTTTTTTTTAAGAAATCTCTTCTGCACATCAAGCCTGCATTAATTTGATCCAAAGTACACTAAAAACTGTGCAGTAAAATGTTGAAATATTTTTACTATTTAAAATAACTGCTTTCTATTTTAATTTATTTTAAAAAGCTAATTTTCAGCATTATTACTCCAGTTTTGATTGTTCAGAAAACATTCTAATATGCTGATTTGCTGTTCAAGAAACATTTTATTATTATTATTATTATTATTATTATTATCAGTATTTAAAACAGTTGAGTACATTTTTTTTTTTCAGAATTCTTTGATGAATAGAAAGATCCAAAGATCAGCATTTATCTGAAATAAAAAGCTTATGTAACATTATACACTATACCATTCAGAAGCTTGGAGCCTTTGTTGTTGTTGTTGGGAAAGAAATTATAGAAATTAATACTTTTATTTAGTACAGATGCTTTAAATTGATCTAAAGTAATGATAAAGATATTTATAATGTTACAAAAGATTTCTTTCAGATAAATGCTGTTCTTCTGAACTTTCTATTTATCAAAGAAACCTGAAAAAAATCTACTCAATGTAATTTCAATGTAATAATAATATATATATATATTTTTTTTTTTTTTTTTTGAGCAGCAAATTAGAATGATTTCTGAAGGATCATGTGACTGGAGTAATGATGCTAAAAAATTAGCTTTAAAATCACAGGAATAAAGTACATCTTAAAATATATTCAAATGGAAAACAGTTATTTTAAACCGAAAAAAATCTTTAAACATTTTACTGTACTTTGGATCAAATAAATGCAGGCTTGGTGAGCAGAAGAGACTTCTTCATGAAACATTAAAAAAATCTTACTGTTCAAAAACTTTTAACTGGTAGTGTATTTATAAATATGCTTAATTGCTCTTTAAATTCTGAACTTGACAGAAAAAAAGTTTTTTTTTTGTTTTTTTTTCCTGACTCATCATAAAGTTCTTTTTCATAAATTTAAGTTTAAACCCACTCAATCCTTCTCCTGTATCTTCCTCGTTCTCTTGTCCATCTAGACTTTGTTGTGGATCAGACACAAGCAGTAAAGTTTGCTTTGGATATAGCGTGTGGAATGGCTTTCCTGCACACACTGGAGCCCATGATCCCTCGGCATTATCTCAACAGCAAAAGTGTCATGGTAAGGAACTTGAAGCAGAAGTTTCCTTGTTTCTACAACTTTGGGTTTTTCCAGAGTGTCTGTTCCTGTTCAGCAAGAGAACATTATGATATGTAGCTACGAATTTAGATACTTGGGTTCAACTGGTGATTGCAAAATACACTTTTACTGTTTGTTTATTTGCTGTCATGGTATGTGGAACTGATTCAGTGGAACTTGCCCTCCATAAATTTAGTCTCAGCAGGCAGACCACTGTGAACAGGAACTGCTGTAAACAGTCTCAGTTCTCTGTGAAGTTTCTGTGCATCCTGCCACAAGTTGAGAGTTTCGCATGAGTAATGGAGCGAAAGTACATTCTTTGTTAGTAAATTTCTGAGTAACAATTATCAGTGGTCTGTAATGTCCATTGAAAATACAATATGTAAAGATCATTGTCAGTTTAAAGCACAATAGTCAAGTAAAGCCAAGTCTCAATCAAACATCAACTGTCTGAGGCAGAAAAAACCTCACACATCCTAACAAATCCATTCTCATTGATTCACTGACATCAGATTGATGAAGACATGACGGCCAGGATAAGCATGGCAGATGTGAAGTTTTCCTTCCAGTGTCCTGGCAGGATGTACTCTCCCGCATGGGTGGCACCTGAAGGTATTGTTCCCCTCCTTAACTCTTTAAATGATTATACAAGAAAATGTTACTTTATCCATTTATTTGTCTAGGGTTGGTTATATTTGCAGTCACATATATTTTCAAACCAAGCAGCTCTCTGTTCTAATCTGCATGACCAGCTTGAACCTGTTGTAAAATCTGCATGGGAAAATCTTTCGTTTTTACGCAGAGTTCCCGATCGTGTGGATTCCTTTTGAATTTACTGGATGTTACCCATAGAAATGTGCAGAACAGTGGTAAATGTGACAGAACGTTAAAGGAGAAGTTCACCTCCAGAATGGAAATTTCCTCATTATTTACTCAACCCCATGTCATTCAATATATTCATGTCTTTCTTTTTACGAAAAGAAATTAAGGTTTTTGAGGAGAACATTCCAGGATTTTTCTCTGTTTAGTGGACTTCAATGGTAGCCAACTAGTTGAAGATCCAAACTGCAGTTTCAGCGCAGCTTCAAATGGCTCTACACGATACCAGCCGAGGAATAAGGGTCCTATCTAGCAAAACGTTTTGTAATTTTCTACGAAAAATAGAAATTTTAACCACAAATGCTCATCTTGCACCAGCTTGACCTCACGCACGCATGATGTCGGTGTAAGTGCTGACCCAGTGTTTACAAAGTGAACGTGCAAAGAGTTTTCACCCTACCCTGCCTTTTTTAACCGAAGTACACATGCGAAGAACTAACAACATGTGACTTTTCCAACGAAAAACACATTATGCAATGCTTGAAGATGGACATGCATCACAGAGCTAGCGCAAAATGAGCATTTGTGGTTGAAAAGTATTTTTAAGTAAATGGCCAATTGTATTGCTAGATAAGACTTGCTAGATAAGACTCACATAAGGAATGTGAATCCCACATTCCTTATGTGGGATTGTGTAGAGCCCTTTGAAGCTGCATTGAAACTGCAATTTGGACCTTCAACAGGTTTGGCCACCATTGAAGTCCACTATATGGAGAAAAATCCTGGAATGTTTTCCTCAAAAATTTCTTAATTTCTTTTTGACTGAAGAAAGAAAGACATGAACATCTTGGATGACATGGGAGTGAGCAAACTATCAGGAATTTTTTTGTTCTTCTCCTTTAAACAGGAAATTTTGATTCACAAACATCCTAACATCTTGCTTCACATCTCTTCTCAGCCCTGCAGAAGAAGCCAGAGGAGATTAACCGGCGCTCTGCGGACATGTGGAGTTTCGCCGTTTTGCTCTGGGAGCTCGTCACCAGAGAGGTGCCATTCGCTGACCTCTCAAACATGGAGATCGGCATGAAGGTGAGATGAATCTATGAGTTTGGAAAGCAAGAGCCAAACCACAAAGACCTTAGCCCCAGGGTCAGAAATTAAGAGATGCTTGGGGCAAAAATGCCACCAAAATGCAAGATATGGTAGAAAAAATGGCTCTGCTTTTAATTTTAGTTAAGATAAAATTAATATGACTTCTTGCAAAAGCGCTGAACTCCATGAACTTGCAATTAGCACATTGAACACTTCAGTCATGGGGAACATTCTGTGCACATAATGAATTCCATTAACCAACATTACTAATCATTATTATTGATTATTACTAATCAATATTTGACAAAGGTTAAAAATGCACCAGGGAATCACTTTTAGGGGTCAAACTCTGACCTCTAAAGGAATAGTTCACCCAAAATTAAAATGTGCTGAAAATGTATTAACCCTCAGGCCATACAAGATGTAGATGAATTTGTTTCTTCACTGGAACATACGTGGAGAAATTTAGCATTGCATCACTTGCTCACCAATGGATCCTCTACAGTGAATGGGTGCCGTCAGAATGAGAGTCCAAACAGCTGAAAAAACATCACAATAATACAGACATAACCCACACCACTAAAGTCCATCAGTTAACGTGAAGTAAAAACTGCATGTTTGTAAGAAACAAAACCATCATTAAGACATTGTCTTGTCTGGATCAGGAGAGAAATACACTAGCAGTCAAAAGTTTTTGAACAGTGAGATTTTTAATGTTTTTTTTTTTAAAAGTCTGCATTTATTTGATCCAAAATACAGCAGAAGCAGTAATATTGTGAAATATTTTTACTATTTAAAGCAACTGCTTTCTATTTGCATATATTTTAAAATGTCATTTATTCCTGTGATCAAAGCAAAATTTTCAGCACCATTACTCCAGTCTTCAGTGTCACATGATCCTTCAGAAATCATTTTAATATGCTGATTTGAAGAAACATTTTATTATTATTACTATTATTAACAGTATTTAAAACAGTTGAGTACATTTTTTTTTTAAAGGGGAAATTATGGAAATTAGTACTTTTATTTAGCAAGGATGCTTTAAATTGATCAAAAGTGATGATGAAGACATTTATAATGTTACAAAAGATTTCTATTTTAGATAAATGCTGTTATTCTGAACTTTCTATTCATCAAAGAAAAATTCTACTCAGCTGTTTTCAACATAATAATAATAAAAAATGTTTTTGAGCTGCGAATCAGAAAATTAGAATGATTTCTGGAGGATCATGTGACTGGAGTAATGATGCTAAAAATTCAGCTTTGAAATCACAGGAGTAAATTATATTTTAAAATATATTCAAAGAGAAAATAGTCACAGTATTTCCAAATGTTACTGTTCTTGCTGCACTTTGAATCAAATAAATACAGGCTTGAGGAGCAGAAGAAACTTCTTCAAAAAACATTAAAAATCTTACTGTTCAAAAACGTTTGACTGGTAGTGTATGTTTAAAACATTATTCTGGACTGGATTCATGTGGATTATTTGTAGATTGTGATGCTGTTTCAACTCTCATTCTGACGGCACCCATTCACTGCAGAGGATTTCTCCAAATCTGTTGATGTCGATGAAGAAACTCATTCCTTTCTCATAAAAAATCATTTCTAACCCTGGTTATCCCTTCTCTCTTCACTAGGTGGCACTAGAGGGACTGCGACCCACCATCCCACCAGGCATTTCACCCCACATCTGCAAGCTAATGAAAATCTGCATGAACGAGGATCCTGCCAAAAGGCCCAAATTCGACATGATCGTGCCCATCCTAGAGAAAATGCAAGACAAATGAAACAGCCCTTCTGGACGACCCCCGCAAACACTGAGTTCACAGTATTGCCTTAAAATTCACCACTGTCACCAAAGTGCTCTATGCCACTGTAGCCCTCTGCTAAAGAAAAAAACGCTTTGTGGAAGCGCTGTTGAACATTTTTAAAAGCCACGCCTATATTCTTATATGCAATCATTTGTGTTTGTGCATATATAGGTTCATCAGTCCTTTCAGTCGTGTTCTCTGGAGTGTTTACAGAACAACACTTCTCTTAAAAACTCTTTTCGATAACCATTAAACAGGAAGTGGTGGTGGCAGTGAATGTACAGCAAAGTCAGTTTTCAACTAACCACTCCCACATTTCACGCATTGTTCTTGCTCAGTCGCTTCATTTCATTCTGTTAAAAGCGTCACAGATCATTTCATCACCTTAAAATACAAAAATTTGCAAATGTGTATGCAACAACCGCTGTTAGTATTTAAAGCATCATGCCGTTATCGTTCACTGTGTGTTTTCTTTAGATTGTCCCTGATAAGTCCAGTAGGCCTAATTTGCCTGAGATTTGTTTTTAAAAAAAGAAAAACAGTGCAATAATGCAATAGCTAATGCCAATTTTATGCCTTATCATGTAACAAGTAACCAAAATATGAAGTGCCCATAATATCATGATTGTACTGTCCCTCTCATAGCAGGGAGATACATATTATAAAAACGTTATGTTAGATTAAGGTACCGTATGTTCAAAAGTCACATCAAAAGTCTCCCATCTTTGCTTTCAGAAATCTACATATTTACATGATCCATACAATGCATGATTGCTACGTCCTCTGTTATGTAACTAACACTTCTCCTGTATCCTAATTTACTTTGTACATGTTAAGCATGTTACGTCTGAGAGATGTCTGAGAGATTTTTATACTGTATACATATATAAGTGTTTTTTTTTTTTCATGGGCGATACATTAGGCAGCCCATGAGTGCCTTTATTTTTTTGCTTTTCTAAACACTACATCTATTTACTTCTTTATTATGCTTCCACCTTGTTCCTCTTTCAGCTAACCAGTACGTAATAGGAAACCAAGACGAAAACAAGCATACTTGACATCCTTTTTTAAATTTCAGTGTTTATGTTTTGAAAAGCAAACAGCGATGATAATGGAAAAACAGACTGAATATCTAATTTATGCTCACTGTTTTTTCTGAGGTTGTGAGGTTTTTAATAAAACTTTATGTGGCTTTTCTTTCTTTATTTTGGAGATTTGGGCTGTTTATATTTTATTCATGATAACTAAAGTTTACTAAAGGAAAATAAGAACAAATAAAATGTTTTGGCCATGCTAAATGCTTCAATCTGTGTTCATTTATCTGTCAGAAAATAAATTATTGGGTTGTTGACATGAAATAATATCAAGCAGTGACAATGGTGTTTTGCGATTGTGATATGCTATAAGCTACTTCAAAATAAAAGGCTTTTTAAAACATGTTTTTCTAATTTTTGTAATTTTTTTTTTTTACCTGAACAATGTGTTTGTGCATGTACACTACCAGTCAAAAGTTGTTAAACAGTGTTTGATGTTTAATTTATATCAATATATATTAAATCCGAAGTAATCACCGTTTTTTTCAAAATGATCATAAAGGGGTCATCGGATGCCCATTTTCCACAAGTTGATATGATTCTTTAGGGTCTTAATGAAAAGTCTATAATATACTTTGGTTAAAAATTCTCAATTGTAGTGTAAAACAACATCCTTTTTAGCATATACATAAACTATTATTTTAAAAATATTAATGTTTAAATATTTAAGTTTTATATAAATATACACACACTAGCAGTCAAAAGTTTTTGAACAGTAAGATATTTAATGTTTTTTAAAGAACTCTCTTCTGCTCACCAAGCCTGTGTTTATTTGATCCAAAGTACAGCAAAAATAGTACAATTTTGAAATATTCTACTATTTAAAATAACTTTTCTATTATTCCTGTGATTTCAAAGCTGATTTTGTTGCATCATTACTCACATGATCTTTCAGAAATCTAATATGCTGATTTACTGTTCAAGAAACATTTATTATTATTATTATTATTATTATTATTATTATTATTATTATTATTATTATTATCATCATCATCAACACTTAAAACAGGTGCGTACATTTTGTTCAGGATTATTTGATGAATAGAAAGATCCAAAGATTAGCATTTATCTGAAATAAAAAGCTTTTGCAACAGTATACACTACTCAAAAACTTGGAGTGGGAATTATAGAAATTAATACTTTTATTTACTTTTAATGAATACTTTTAATTAATACTTTTGTTTAGCAAGGATGTTTTAAATTGATTAAACGTGATGATAAAGACATTTATAATGTTACAAAAGATTTCTATTTCAGCTAAATGCTGTTCTTCTGAACTTTCTATTCATCAAAAAAACCTGAAAAAAAATCTGAGCTGTTTTCAACATAATAATAAATGTTTTTTGAGCAGCAAATCAGAATATTAGATTTAGAATAAATTACATTTTAACATATATTCAAATAGAAAACAGTTATTTTAAATAGTAAAAATATTTCACAATTTTACTCTTTATGCTGTAATTTGGATCAAATAAAATTAAATAAAACGATACGGTCATTTAGGGTCTACAGGGGTCCTGTTTTTGGTTGTCGCATGACAAAATTCATGAATGTTGGTTAAAGAGGTATGTTTTTCAAATATTAATACTGTTTTTAAACAAAACTGCTTCATATATATATTTTTAAAGAAGTATTTTATAGCACATGCCACCAATATTCGATTTCGGTTCGGAATTTCAGTCTTTCAAGCGCCAAGATTTTTTCTGGACAGTCCCACAAAAATCCAAAAACTGAAAACGTGCTATAAAACAGAAACTTAATTTCTTCATTTTTTAATTTTTCAGTTAACATATTAAATAGTTAAATAGTATAGTCATCCTTTTCTTAAAGTAAGAGAAGAAATTAATAATTTGTAAACTTTATATGGGATTGGCTTCCGATCTCATCTGCATCCAGCTATTTATAGCTGTACAAAACAGCTAATTTTGCTGCTTGATATTGAAAATTGCTGTCTTACCATATTATTTTAAAGTATTAATTATGAACACACTGGTTTGTAGTCCAGCAAACAGTTTAATCGTCTACTGCACATTGTTATTCTTCTCGTTATGACGCGGAAGTCTCATGAAGAAAAAAGTGGAAGAGAATATTATAATTGTTACTTTACGGTCAATGTTTACAAAAGCGGTAGGGCACGTGATCCGTCAGCTGCGTTGTCAGCATGTCACGTGACCCGTCAGCTGACGCTATATAAACTGGTCTGGTCTGCCGGGACGGTGTATAATGTCATTGTCAGAACAGACCACTGACGGACTCTTCAAAACACAATTTGATATTCACAACTGCCTAAACATACTTGGATTCGCGTTATTCGGATTCTTGTTTTATTTATACACACAGCCCAAGCGCAACACTACTTATATTCAAGGATAAACACGGTTTCCTGGAGCAGTCGACCGAGACTTTCTGTGTTATGACGGGGGACTGACAGAGTTTACCGCAGTGTAGCTCACAGCGCATCCAGGATGAAGCGTCCAGTGTTCGGGTTGTCCACCGTCTGCGGTGTTTTCATAGTCTGGACATTGTTTTCGGGGCCGTTGGGCTCCTCATACCCTCTTGAAGGAGGAACAGATTCACCCAAGTTCAGGTTCGTGGATGAATTTGATCAGTTCAAGTTCAGGTTCAACTGGCACAACATGTCCTGCGCGGTGTGTAAAGCGATCTTTGCCACGGTTGATATCGCGCTGCTGGTGAGACAAGCTCTTGCTTTATCTTCTTATTGTCTGTTATAAACTCACCTGGCTTTCTTGTTGTAATTAAAGACATATTATTTTAGAGAGTTGACAGTGAGGTTCATACAGTTTTCTTTTGCTCAGTATGATAAAGCTTGTGACTCAACTTGTTAAGCTGCCTGACCAGACAGCATTTTTGGCATCATAGACGCATGAGAGCTGACTATGCCCAAAAATGCTGTCATAGTAGACTGAGAAATGGTAAAAATGTACATAAATATACATTTAGCATATACACAAACTATTATTTTAAAAATGTTAATGTTTAAATATTTAAGTTTTATATACATATACACACACTACCAGTCAAAAGTTTTTGAACAGTAATATTTTTTATGTTTTTTAAAGAAGTCACTTCTGCTCACCAGGCCTGCATTTTTTATTTTTTATTTTTTGTTCTAAAGTAAACAGTAAAAATTTGAAATATTTTTACCATATAAAATAACTGTTTACTATTTGAATATATTTTAAAGTGCAATTTATTCCTGTGAATTCAAATTTAGAATGCTGATCTTTGGAACTTTCTGTTCATCAAAGAATTCTGAAATGTACTTACCTGTTTTAAGTCGGCACATTAGAATGATTTCTGAAAAATCATGACACTGAAGACTGCAGTAATGAAAATGTAGCTTTAATCACAGGAATAAATTACATTAAGATGTTTAAATAGAGAGCATTTAGTTTAAATAGTAAAAATATTTTACCATATTTCTGCTTTTGCTGTATTTTGGATCAAATAAATGTAGGCTTGGTGAGCAGAAGAGACTTTGAAAAAAAAAAAACATCAGAAATCTTACTGTTCAAAAACTTTTGACTGGTAGAAATGACAAATTGTGTCTTTTTTATTTATTATTGTTATGATTATATACATTTTATGTATTAATATATTAGTTTCTAGATATACTATTATTAAATGCATTACGACAGTATGCTTTTAATTTAATGTACATCAAATATTTTTTTTTAATGTAGTAATTGTATTTATATTGTATTGTTTTTATATGTATAATTCTATATTATTCTATAATTTTGATGTACATGTCTTTAATAAGATTGTTATAATTGTTATTAAAAAAAAAACAGAGTGACTCAAACATGGAGCGTGTGGCGCATGTTTTGGGAGAGGCCTGCGTTCGACTACATCTGGCCGATCCACTAGTATGCCGAGAAATCACCGAGCTCTTCCGAAACGATGTCATCCGTGCACTCCAAGAGTCTGTCCTTTGGCCCTCGGAGGCTTGTGGTCTTCTGGTTGGACCTACGTGTGGCCATTTTGATATTTATGCCCCCTGGAATGTGTCTCTGCCGCGGGTCCCCAAACCCCCAGTTAAACCACCCACCCCTCCCAAACTGGGCTCTCCACAAAACAGAATCCTCTTCCTCACAGATATCCACTGGGATGCGGAGTATTCCGAAGGCAGTCTCATAGACTGTAAATTGCCACTTTGCTGTCGAAATGACTCTGGAAGGGCCAGTTGGAAGCACACCGGAGCCGGATACTGGGGCACGTATGGTAAATGTGACCTGCCTTTGCGCACAATAGAAAACCTTCTCCAAAACTTAGCCAAATCCGGCCCGTGGGATTGGGTGTACTGGACAGGAGACATTCCAGCACACAATGTGTGGTCTCAGACTCGGTCACAGCAGCTGAACGAGCTCATCACCATCACTAGACTCATACGCAAATACCTGGGGCCTAATGTAACTGTGTACCCAGCAGTTGGGAATCATGAGAGCACACCGGTGAATAGTTTCCCACCTCCGTTTGTCCATGGAAATCGGTCGTCCAGCTGGCTTTATGACACCATGGCTGAGGAGTGGGCACCCTGGCTGCCAAAGGATGCTCTGGAGACGATACGGTAAAGTACTGATGGAAGAGACTTTCGAAGCTATTTTAGCTAAACCTGTCACATTAACTAACATCACATTTTAATATAAATAAGCATTGTCACTAATGAATACATAATCAAATTATTATTATTATTATTATTATTATTATTATTACTACTAATTTCAATGAAATTAAATTTATTATTATTACTTCTATTATTTAATCATGTGGCTTTTTAATATGTATGGCCCATGGATTACTTAATAATGATAACAATAATAATAAAATTAAATAAATACATTTTATTTATTTATTTATTTATTCATTCATTTATTTATGATCATGTGGCCATTTTGATGGTTTTGCCCCCTGGAATGTATATTATTATTATTATTATTATTTTTTATTTTTTTTTATTATTATTGTTGTTATTATTATTATTATTATTATTATTGTTGTTGTTGTTGTTGTTGTTATAAATATGTTTTTTTTTTAATAACATACTTAAAAAGTTATTTAGTATAATTTAGGCTAAGATGCTGACATGGCATAAAGTAAAATTATAATACTATTATTATTATTATATTATTTTGTTAATTCTTTTTTTTTCATATTTTTTCGTAATAGTAATTGTAGTAGCAGTATTAATAATAATATATTTGTATAATAATAATAATAATATAATAATAATAATTAATATTATTATATTATTATTTTTACTATAATCATGTGGTCATTTTGATGTTATATTTATACCCCTGTAACGCATCTTTATTATTATTATTATTATTTTTATTTTGTTGTTAATTCTTTTATTTCATATTTTTTCATAATAGTAATTGTAGTAGTAGTAATAATAAAAATAATAATTAATATTATTATATTATTATTATTTTTACTATAATCATGTGGTCATTTTGACGTTATATTTATACCCCTGTAACGCATCTTTATTATTATTATTATTATTATTATTATTATTGCTACTACTACTGTTTAATTATTTTTTTTATTTAGTTTTATTTTATTTTTTATTATTATTTATTATTATTATTTATTATCATTATTTATATTTATTTATGTATTATGTGTGTTTCTGTTCTCCAGTCGTGGAGGTTTTTACACGGCTGAAGTTCAGCGTGGTTTGAGGGTGGTGTCTTTGAACATGAACTTCTGTGCACGAGAGAACTACTGGCTGCTGGTGAACTCCACAGACCCGGCAGATCAGCTCCAGTGGCTCATTCATATACTACAAGAGTCAGAGAACAAGGGAGAGAAGGTATGACAATTTTACAAACATTAGAGAAACCAGAAAACGTCTTATTTTGTATAAGAAACCAAACAGCGATGTTGAAGCTGTTTACTTGTTGCAGCAGTTTAACAAGTTGCAGCATTAGCGTTTGTGGGTTAGAGGTGTTTAAACGTCAAGGCAACTGATCACAAGTCAGACCAATGAGAAGCGGATGTGTGACCGTTGGTTTTTCTGCAGTGTTTGTTTTTAACTTGCAGTTTTCTTTGTAACAAGGCATTATATATTAGATGCTTAGATCCTTTTTTCCTCAAAACAAAAATGATAATTATCTTGGTTTGTCTTGAATATCTGTGGTGGTGGTGGTGTTGTTCAACAGCCAGATCTAACCAAAGCTCTGTCTGTCTCCACTGATCTCTCTCAGGTCCACATTATCGGTCACATCCCCCCAGGACTCTGCCTAAGCAATTGGAGTTGGAATTACTATCATATAGTGAACAGGTCAGTCACTTTACTGTGAACACATCGTATGGCCCATCATGCTGTACACAAGAGCTCACTTTCATCTGTTATAACCCGTGGCTGAATCAACACAACTGCGTGACTGCAGCCTAAAGGGTTATAACCGCTCCACAGTGTATTTTATGATCACAAGTGCTATATTGTTGGGAAAAATGGGTCATGTTGACTGTAACTGCCTGGTTTTGAGATAAATGTATTCACTTGCTATATGTACTGGGAGGTGTATGTAATGCCATGGTTAATGTTTCACTTTAGCAAGCAGTCTAGTTCCTCCTTCTATAGTTCTCTTTCATTTTCCAGATATGAAAGCACCATAACCGGTCAGTTTTTCGGACATACGCATGTCGATGAGTTTCAGATGTTCTACGATGAAGATACACTGACCCGGCCACTGAGTGTGGCTTTTATCGCCCCAAGTGTGACAACTTATATTAACCTGAACCCAGGTACTCACTGTACCTTTTGAGCTTTTTTTTTTTTTTTTTTTTTTTTTTTTAATTTAAAAAAAAAAAAAAATTTTGTAGGTGTTTATTTAATTATTTTTCATTTTAAAATCAGGCTTTTTAAAAAAAAAAAAATTTTTAAAGCCTTTTTTTTTTTTTTTTTTTTTTTTTTTTTTTTTTTTGCTTTCACATGTAAATATTTAATGTAGTTTTTGTGTTTTGTTTAAGCTTAGTTCTGAGGTCAGTTTTTATTTATTTATTTCAAATGCTGTTCTTTTGAACTTCTATTAATAAAATAATCATGATTAATTGTATAGTGCTTCCTACAAAATATTTTTAAATTTAATTTTATCTTTTAATTTTATGTTATGTTTTTATATTACTTTATTACTGAGTGCATACAGTTTTTATTTGTTTACTTATTTTACCATTTTTATGACTCATAGTTTTTACATTTTCAGTGTTTATATTTACTTATTATTTGTTTTAGCATATAGTTATTTTATTTTAGCCTTTTTAAAATCAGGGTTTTTTTTTAATAGGATTTTTTTTTTTTTTAGTTTTGGGGTCAGTATTTATTTATTTATTTATTTTTGTGTTCATTCATTTTTTTATTTTAAAGTAATGCTTTTATTCAGCAGCTATGTATGAAATTAATCAAAAGTGATAGTAAAGACAGTTCATGTTATAAAAAGCTGTTCTTTTGAACTCTAATTAAATAATCATCAATTGTATAGTGCTTTCTACAAAATATTTTTTTTAAATAATTTTAATTGTATTACTGAGTTTTTATTCCTGAGAGCATGTAGTTATTTTTAGGGTTTTTTTTTTGTTTGTTTGTTTTTTGTAGTTTTTATGTTTTCAGTGTTTAATTATTTTCATTTATTTTAGCTTCTTTAGGTTTTTTTTTGTAATGCATGTAAATATTTTATGTAGTTTTTGTTTTTTACTTTTTTTTAAAATAATTTATTTTAAATAAAAGTAATATTAAAAGTAATACTTTTGTATTTTCAGTGTTTGATTATATTTAGTTGCGTGTGTTTTTTTTTTTTTTTTTTTTTTTAAGCATACAGTTTTTTATTTTATTTTTTTGTTTTTTATTTATTTTAAATTTTAAAATCGTTTATTTTTTGCTTTTGCATGTAAATTATTTTATGTCGGTTTTTTTATTTTAGCTTAGTTTTGGGGCATTTATTTATTTATTTATATTTTTATTTTCAAGAAAGTAATGCTTTTATTTAGCAGCTATGTATTAAATTAATCAAAAGTGACAGTAAAGATGGTTAATGTTATACACAGTTGTACAGAGCTTTCTACATTTTTTTTTTTTTTTTAATTATTTTATTTGTTTTTTTGTTTTTTGTTTTTTATTACTGAGAGCTTGTAGTTATTTTTAGTGTTTTTTTTTTTAGTATTTTTATGTAGTTTTTACATTTTTAGCATTTTTATTTTATGTTGTTTTTATGTTTTCAGTGTTTTTTTGGGTTTTTTTTAAATACTATTCTTTTGAACTTTCTATTTCATAAAATAATCCTTAATTGTATAGTGCTTTCTACAAAAATATATATATTTTTAATCGTTTTATTTTTTATATTACTATATTTATTAATTTTTGCAGCATAAAGTTATTTTAATTTTTATCTCACCATTTAATTTTTATCTCACCAATTTGTTATTCACACAAAATTGTGGCTTATTGCTATAACATCCTTTTTTTTATGATCAGGATATCGTGTGTATTATGTGGATGGAAACTACCCAGGCAGCAGTAGGATGGTTTTGGATCACGAGACTTTTATTCTCAACCTGACTCTGGCCAACAACCAGCCTTCAAAACCTGACCCCAACCCCTCATGGACCTTATTGTACCGTGCATCCAAGGCCTACGGTTTGTCCACTCTCTTCCCATCAGACATGGACGCTTTAATCAAACTCATGAAGAATGATGACCGCGTCTTCCAGCGCTTTTGGTACCTCTTTCACAAAGGCCACGTCTCAAAGCCCTGCGCAGACACTTGCAAGACGTCACTAATCTGCCTCCTGCACAGCGGACGATACGACCTTATATCGCAGTGTGGCGTGCTACACGGAGATAAACACTCTGTTAGGAAGACAATTTGTTGAGAAAATATGAAACTAGCCATAGAGATCTAATGGGTATAATACCACACCAACATCACAGACACTTTAATTTAAAGTTCTTTTTGTAGCATTTCTTACATTTGTCCTTGAAATCATCAAACTTTGGTTCCATATTTTTTTGGTTCTTCTTTTACAGTTTGCGATTAGCTGACTTGCTATGGACATCGTTGGTATTAAACACCATCAGGTGTCTGTCGAGATAGTTAAAAAGTCAGCAGTTGTTGTAAAGATGTAATTTAGGGCAGAGAACCAAAGTAAAGTATTAATGGTTGAAAGTGGAACAGGTAGTGACTTCACTGAATCATGTGGCGTGTTAGTGCCTCATAAAAACCACAACTGCTCAGGCCTCGTTCTCACTAACGTGGTTGTGTGTTTCGCGTCACGCTCGAGTGGATTGTGGTCTGTCACTTTAGAAGTGTTTTGTGTTCTCACTTACTGCATTGACCTATAGTTCGCACACATGGTTTATGATTCAACCCCAAATTGTTAAACTTGATGTCAATTCCTAATGCAGTGATGAGATTGTGACCATGTGATTGTTTCTCTGTCACACTTGAAAATTTTGCAATTATAGTGGGGTTTTATGAATGTTAAAATGGATTGTCTGAACGTCTTGATTATTAAATGAAGAAAAGGGTGATTTGTTTGTAGATTAAAGCTATGTACAGTACCGTTCAAATGTTTGAAATGCATAATTTTGAGCGACTATGCATTAAATGTTGCATATGCATAAAGTGGCATATGTTAATGGTACAATTTTCTGTTCCAAATAAAAGCTGTTTGCACTTTCAATTCATAACATTTTCAAGTAGTACAACTGTTTTAAACATTAATAAAACTGAGAAATGTTTAGGTACTCAGCATATTAGAATATTTTCTGAAGGATCATGTGACGCTTATAAGTCTGGAGTAATGATGCTGAAAATTCAGTTTTGTATCACAGGAATAAATTACATTTTAGATAATATTCAAATAGAAAACTGTGTTTTTACTGTATTTTTGTTCAAATAAATGCAGATTTGGTGAGCATGTGCTGTCACAAAAAAAAAAAAAAAAAAAAAAAAAAACATTTTTAAATGGTAGTGTTATGTTTTTAAATGATCCTGGGTTTTTTTTTTTTTTTTTGGCGATACTCCGATGTAAACATGGATAACGCACTACCAAATACATTGTTCTGCTAATTTATGCTGTCTAAACCATGGAAAAAAAGTGTGGAAGCTGCTAAAACAAACAGAGAACGATTTAGTAAGCCAGAAAGGGCGCAATATTTTGGCAAACTAAAGTTAATAGGTGGTAAAGATGCGTACGAGCAATATTAAGACGCTATTAAGATGCCAGACCGGAAATAAGAACGAACACTAATGTTGTAAAGATTCTTGTCCTGGAAATCCCAGTTCAGTTTGGCCAACCACAAATGCCTTTTGTTCCTCGGTTTTTCCTGGTCCGACCGATTGGTGCAGCCCAAAACATGATAATAATTGGCCTTTTTCAGCAGCAATAATAAGCAAAATATGCGAGTTTCGTTCGATTCAGGCATTTTTTTTTTTACATACAGTGCAGCCAATATGGCTGACAGGTCGTAAAAGCACTATATTAATTGAACCCAAATAAGTGATTTGAGACATAATTACATAATTTGTTGAAACTGTAAAATAGGCAAGTCTCATGGCTGCTGTTACTCAGTTTTATCAAATTAAAATATTCTGAATCATTCAGGCATACTTAAAAAGTCGAAATTTCTGTCATTAAAATGAAAATTCTGTCAATTACTCAGTGCTAATGTCGTTCCAAACCCGTAAGACCTTCGTTCATCTTTGGAATACAAAGATATTTTGATGAAATCTGAGAGCTTTTTGACCCAGGATACTAACACATTCAAGCCCCAGAAAGGTAGTAAGAACATCAATAAAATAGTCCATGTGACATCAGTAGTTGAACTGTAATTTTATGAAGCTACGAACGTACTTTCAGTGCGTAGAGATGACAAAAATAGACTTTATTCAAAAATTTCTTCTCTTCCATGTCAGTCGTTGACGCGCATCAGTCGAAGAAGAAACTGTAGCACCGTTGCTGTCTACTGAGGGTCAGAAAGCTCTCGGATTTCATCAGCGATATCTTAATTTGTGCTCCAAAGACGAGTGAATGTCTCACGGGTTTGGACAACATGAGGGTGAGTAACTAATAACAGATTTTTCATTTTTGGGAATTTTCATTCTTGTAAAATGTGTCAAATGTGACGCAGTGTAGGACGAAACCACTAGGAGTCAGTAGAATCATGTCTGATGACAGCACGTACTTCAAAAATATTTAAACATTTTCCATGTCAGCAGGTATTTGATTTGTAAATACTTTGGTTATGTATCATTTCCTTCACAGAATCATTTCAAGTGATGCCAAAAACATAGAACAAAAAAACAAAAGTTCTGAACATTTCCATTCATCCTTTTTTTTACACAAAAACAACCATGGAAATACAATGTACTGAAAACATTACCAAAAGAAAAAAATCACATTTATGTCGTATATATCTGTAGGCTTATCTGGAGTGTTTACATTGGCTTCAGTTTGCAGCTTATCATCACTTGGTTACTTGTACACCTCAAGAGATACATCTACTTATAAGAAAGGACTAAAATGGTAAACATCATCCACTGTCAGAGAATTTTCTTCTCAAGGGTCTGTGAAATACAACGTCACTCCAAAGTCCTCCTTGTAGATGTCCCAGGTCTTTGATTTGTGTGGATTGTCCAGCTCCTCCCTCGAGAGATACAGGCTATGACACAAACAACACAAAACTTCAGCTCTCAGAAGAAAAGAAAACTTCCAAAACTACTGACAAAAAACACACCTGTTGTTCTCAATGAAAGAGGTGTTAAACCAGAAATAGAACGGACAGTCCTCGTAACCCTTTGGCAAACCCTGGGCAGAGAGAGAAGGTCAAGTTCAAGCAACCGTGAACACTTTATCAAATATATGGGTCAATTAAATACTAAAATAGTGGAGACTTACTGCACTGGACTCAAACATGACCTTCACATCTCCAGTCACAACAGGCCCTTCCTGTAAACTGATAACCACGGCATTGTTACCAGTGTCTGGAAACACCTGAAAAACAAAACAAAACAAAACAAATGAAAACAAACACGTGGAATGTAGTTACTTAATATTGTGCTTAGGTAAGTGTTAGTATGCCACAAGTGAAGCTGCTTGCTTTGCCCTTGTTACACAGAACATAGAGAAACATGCGTTAAACATGACAATCATGTCTTATTTTAGACACTTACTGTACTGTTTTGTTGTTTGGCACAAACACACTGGAAGACGAGCTCTTGCTTCACTATGATCTTCACCTTCAGGTCGCTCCCATTACCCTTCCCTACACCTGAACAACCACAGCCATGGGAAAAATCACACTTAATCTACCATAATTTTGCCTTGTTTACTTGCATCTGTCTATGCAGGGTCAGAAAGCTCTCGGATTTCATCAAAAATATCTGAATTTGTGTTCTGAAGATGAACGAAGGTGAGTGAACTATTCCTTAAATAATTTTTGCAAGTAATATATTTATAATAAGAGTAATAATAATAGTTGCCTACAGGCTGGGATTTACCTGCAATGGAGTGGATTCGGATGCTCTTTATTTTCAGGCTCTTCTGAGGTGGTAGCTGACGGTTGTATTGGTTCTTCATGATCTCATAATAACCGACGTACCTACTCTGCAGGTGCAAAACAAATTGAAAATTTACCAATAAAAAAAAAAAAAAGACTACAATTGAAGCCAAAGTTTACATACACCTTGCAGAATCTGCAAAATGTTAATTTTACCAAAATAAGAGGGATCATACAAAATGCATGCCATTTTTTTACTTAGTACTGACCTGAATAAGATATTTAACAAAAAAGACTAACAAATAATAGTTGAATTATAAAAATGACCCTGTTCAAAAGTTTACATACACTTGATTCTTAAAGGAGAAGTCCACTTCCAGAACAACAGTTTACAAATAATTTACTCACCCCCTTGTCATCCAAGATGTTCATGTCTTTCTGTCTTCAGTCGTAAAGAAATTATGGTTTTTGAGGAAAACATGTCAGGATTTTTCTTCATATGATGGACTTCAATTGTGCCCCCGATTTTGAACATGCAAAATGCAGCTTCAAAGGGCTCTAAACGATCCCAGCCGAGGAAGAAGGGTCTTATCTAGCGAAACGATCGGTCATTTTTTCGAAAAAAAAAATTTGCATACTGTTTAAGCACAAAAGCTCATGTAGCACAGGCTCTGGGATGCACGTTCATGACACTTGGATGACATGTTCAGACATGAACATCTTGGATGACAAGGGGGTGAGTAAATTATTTGTAAATTGTTGTTCTGGAAGTGCACTTCTCCTTCAGTACTGTGTTGTCACCTGAATGATCCACAGCTGTGTTTTTTGTTTTGTTTTGTTTAGGGATAACATTAGTCCCTTGCCTGTCCTAAACAGTCCTGCCTGCTGTTATTCAGAAAAATCATTCGGGTCCCACAGTTCTGTGGTTTTTTAACAATTTTTGTGTATTTGAACCTTTTCCAACAAAGACTGTTTGATTTTGAGGGACTCATAATGCAACTATTACAGAAGGTTCAAACGCTCACTGATGCCCCAGAAGGAAAAATGATGCATTGAGAGCCAGGGGTGAAAACTTTTTGAATTTTAAGATCAGGGGTAAATTTAACTTGTCTTCTGGGAAACATGTAAACATGTATCTTCTGTAGATTCGGAAGGGTAAAAAATATGAAATTTAGGCAACATATATGTTCTGTTCAAAAGTTTACACCCCTGGCTCATGCATCGTTTTAAGTTCTGAAGCATCAGTGAGTGTTTGAACCTTCTGTAATAGTTGCATATGAGTCCCTCATTGTGAAAAGATGGATCTCAAAATCATACAGTCATTGTTGGAAAAAGGTTCAAATACACACACACACACAAAAAAAAAAAATTCTGAAGAACAGTGGGCAGTTTAACTGTTCAGGATGAACAAGGGACTCATGAACAACTATCCCTAAACAAAACAAACAAGACACTGTGTATAATTCAGGAAACAAGACAGTATTAAGAATCAAGTGTATGTAAACTTTTGAACAGATTAATTTTTGTAAACTGAACTATTATTTTCTTGTGGACCATATGTAAATGTATTTTATGTGAAATATCTTATGCAGGTCAGTACTAAACAAAATAAATAGCACACATCTTGTATGATCCCTCTTATTTTGGTAAAATAATTAACATTTTTTCAGATTCTACAAAGTGTATGTAAACTTTTGACCTTAACTGTACATTCACTGGTTACTGTTGGATTCAGGTTTTCAATCCAGTATCACACACCTGTGAGGGAGTTTCAACACCCTGGAACTTCGTACTCATACTTTTATCAGTCCGTCTCTCTCCAAAATAGTCCAAACTCTCCTGTAAGATGATTTAAAGAAAAAAAATGAACAACCTTGGATGAGACGAGCTCTATATATAATCACAGATGAGCAGACTTTACCTGTGCACTCTCAAACTGATTGCTGTCGATGAGCCACGTGCACACCATAGTCCCAGTCCGCCCTGTTCAACAAAACCCAAACCATTATACACTTAAGATAAACTGTATTCACAAACAACACTGAATGCTATCAAACGACAGACCTTTTCCTCCTTTGCAATGGATGGCGATCACATTCCTGGAGTCTGCCGCCATCCACTCCCTAACACAGGCTGTGTACCTCAGCATATCTCTGACAGCATTAACAACAAACAAAACTTAAGTTATGCTTCAAAGATTACAACACACACATGCTAAAATATACATTTGCCACTTACTCAAGTGACGGCACGTTATGGTCATCTATCATAACACGCTCCACTCTATAGTGAAAGAACTTTGGATCGTAACCCTTCTCACCTGAAAGAAGATGTCAGATTATGCCTTTTAGAATGATTTGACATTAACTTTACTGGGAATTAAAGGAATAGTTCACCCAAAAAATTAAAATACTGTCTTTTAATTACTCATCCTCACGTCAATCCATAGAAGAGAAGAAATTGGTGAATAGTAGTTTTTCTTTGTGCACAAAAAGTATTCTTGTAGCTTCATAAAATTACAGTTGAACCACTGATGTCACATGGACTATTTTAACAATGTTCTTACTATCTTTCTGGGTCTTGAATGTGGTAGTTGCGTTGCTGTCTATGCAAGGTCAGAAAGCTCTCAGATTTTATAAAAAATATCTTAATTTGTGTTTCGAAGATATAAAAAAAGTATGAGTTTGGAGCGCCGTGAGGGTGAGTAATTAATGGGGCAAATACCATTTTGGGTGAACTATCCCTTTAAGATCAAATAATCTGATTAAAATCATAAAGAAAATCATCTACTCACTACAGAGGTTAAACACCTTGTAGTGATCCGGATGTTTGGTGTCCAAGAATCTAGTAACCTCCTAAAATGAGCAAGTGAAAATATGTAAACTTATATTGTATAATGAAAATTTTCAGAAATGTCTGAGTTGTGTTTGTATCTTACTCTAATTGGGTTCCTATATAGCGCCTGCTTCCCAGAAGATGGAAAAGACATGGCAATAACTCTTTCTGAAAAGAGAGAAGACCAATGATGAATCACCTTGGTTGCAACTTAATTCCTTGCAAATTAATTCATTTTGATGTCATTTATATTTCAAATGAAGACACATCTGATGCAAAATAAAAGACAAAACACATGAAAATAAAATGAAATTTCTGCTGAAAAGCAACCAAACCTGTGACATAAGTGAGATCCAGATCAAATCCATCTTTTTGGTACCGTCTTTTGTTCTCGGACACCTTAGAAAATTATCAAAAAGATCAAGTTTATTATATATAGCAATTTCATACAACATATGAAGAGTTCAGATGCAAAACCAGCTAAAAGCCATCTCGGTCAAAAATGAGATAATGATACTGAGTGAATGCTCTCAACACATACTATATTGTCCATCAAATACTTTTTATTCAAACTCGCTAAAATACCAGCCTCAGCCCAATCAGAAGTACCAATACTTACATAGAAACCTATACATTTGAGCCTAATAAAAATGCATTTTTTTAAAAAAAGACATCAGATGGATTTAGCTGGTTTTGCATCTGAACTCTTTATATAATGCTTTATATGAGAGAGAGAAAAAAAAAAGTGAAAAATTAAAAATAATTTAAAACGGACAAAAAAGACTAAATAGAGAACTAAAAACTAAACAAGGAAAATAAATATGTTTTATTTAAAAATGGATTAAAGCATAAAAGAGAAATTAAAAATACATACAAAAGTACAAACAAATCTCATCGTTTGTTTGTTTTGTGTTTTTATGTTAATGCGTTTTTTTGAATCTGCTGTTTTGCAGTGTTGCTGGACCATTATGCACAGAATTTTTAAAGTATTTTAGTATTTTTAAATCTTACTTAAAAACGTTCTTAGGCTAGCTTTTTCTTAACTGTTCTGATTTTTATATCTTAGTTTGATTTTAATTGGTTATTATGTGTGTGTTGGTTTTGTACTTGTTTGTTTTATTATGTAAAGCACCTTGAGAATCTGTTTTAAAGGCGCTATATAAAAATAAAGTTATTATTATTACTATACAGGTATACTACCAGTCAAACGTTTGGAATAATTACGTTTTTATATATATATATATATTTTTGAATAATATTTTAAAATGTTGTTTTTACTGTATTTATCATAAAAATGCAGCCTTGGTGAACATACATTAAAACATAAAAAGCAGTGCAAAACAGACAACATTTGCATGTATGACGAACAATATTTTCTTGGTCACTCACCATTCTCCTGGTGACCTTTTCAAGCTCTTTCTTCTGAGAGGCCAGTCTGAAGATACGTACCAGAATCAATATCCTCAGAGCTCTCAGGAAAGAGACCAACCTGCAAACACACCATATTTTTATCACTATACTAATAGAATATACAGTAGGGTGAAATGTGAGCATGTTGAGAATGTTTTAGATCTGCTGTACCTGGGAATCAGGCTGGCTCCGGAGAGATCAGACCATACATAGATCATGGTGACCACCAGGGTAACAACCACAATACAGGCATCCATTATGTTCAGTTTTGAGCTGAAATACACCTTGAATCTGAGAAAGAAGATGATTCAAGATTAGTTCACCAGAGACCGCTAGGGAACAGATCCTGAAAATGTAAAATAATATCTTTGGACCAGGTTTTGACAACGTTCATATTGTATATAATCATTATTATTGCAGAGCTTATGGACCACTTAACCTATTTTTTCCTTGAGCTCTAGGAAACTGGTCCAGAGAGATAAAAACTCAACTGGAACAGGAAATGTGCTTCCTGCAGATCATTTCCTATCATGAGCAACTCATCATGTGAAACACAAACACTACAGCGCTATTGGTTACTATCAGTCTCAAGCGTTTTGTAAATGATGTTCAAGTTGAAGTCATGCAAGACTATATTCGCAAAACTACTTTGAAAAATGACTAACCCTTCCACGTATACACGGAGCAGTACATCAATGAGGAAAAAGAAGGAGATGACAAGAGAAATGATCTCCAGTGCATTTCCGACATTACGACTGGAAAGGGACAAGTCAGCAATAACCAGAACAATGTCCACGATGATAAGTACCAGGCCAAAAACACTGCAAATTAGAAGAGATGCAGCATATTACATCATTAAAAAAAACATAGTCTAAAATCTATTTTTGGATTTTATAGTTGATCCCACTTACCGAAAACCAAAGGACATCACAAAAGGAGTTATAGCTTTCCGGACACGACTGCAAAATAGATCAAACACAGAATGAGACACAAGAATATTAACCTCAAAACATCACAATATGAACAAATTATAAGCGTACTTACTGGTACATGGTGTACGAGTCTTCCGTCTCTTCCTTTCCATCATCAATCTGCACCTGTGCCTCCTCTTTCACCCCATTACTGTTCCAACATAGATACATAACCACATTGCATCATTAACTCAGACATTAGAGTCATTTGTTAAACATAACATGTAATTCTGCTGGGAACACTGCTGAATTACTCATTTAAAGTTGGGGGAGCAAAGGTCATGATGCTGGTCAAATGTTAGTAACTTTAACTGAATGTTACTCACTTACCCATTAACTTCCTTGGAATCTAACCCAGGGTTAAAATGCACCGATGTCATTTTAACAAGACAGTTTTGAGTTTCTCTCTGAAAAATAAACAAATAAATAAATCAGTAGTTTACTTAGACAGTACATATACTCATAGGCTATATATCAATTTATAAATTAGTTATCAATCAAACAACACTGAAAAACAAAACAGGATTTGGTCTAACAAACCCAAACATGACAAAAGATGCACTTACTTTAGGGCAATAAATCCTCAGAGGGTCCAAATTCAAGTTTTCAGAGGTGATTAAAAGATTTTCTGATTAATATCCCATGGATTTCTAATCCAAAACTCGTCTGCACCGTAAAGTTTCGAAATCAAGTATGAAGCACTAAATTAAATATCTGCATAAAAAAAATATCTATGTATAACAAGCAATCATTTGTTTGTTTCAGTACGAGCAAGATCATAGCAAAGGAATGCCAGCTTTGGGAAAAGCGATACAAACCAGGCAGAAAGCGCATCCGGGAAAACTATTTTCCTTCCCTTTTCTCGACTCGCAGTTTTTCTGCTCTCTGCACAGTCACATATTCCTAACACAGTATTTCTACGTCTCCATGATTGTCTTTACGAGCGGTGACTGTCCCGTGATTTTTTGTGATAACAAAGGAAGGAGGTTCAAAGGTTAGCTGTAGTTTTCTCGTCTTCCATCCACAACCACATTCACACCGCCCCTTTCTTTACTCCTGCTGCAGACGTAGCGGTTTTTAACTTCCTCATGCGTTTAAGTTCACATGCACACAAAATCAGCATGGGCGAACGGGAACGGTGATGATAAAACGAACCCGTTCCTTAGAATTCACTGAGGTATTATACAACTGCGTTGGGTTAATAAAATATGGTTTTAATTAAAGTCGCGTACGCGCGCAGGAACGTGATTATATTTTTCTCGAGGTCAGATACTCAATCTCCTCAATGATTGCAAATCCTTGTAGTAACATTTTGAGAAAACAGCTTCATAAAAGAACGAATAAGTAAAGGTTTGTTTAAAATCTAAAAGTGCCAAGACGTCTGTATTAAAGGAACAGTTCACCCAAATTGAAAATTCTTAATTTCCTCACGAATTCCAAACGCGCAAGTCTGAATGACTTAAGTTTTAAATGTAAAGACGAAAACAACATAAGCAGCCTATCCTATTTATCAGGGATGGTGTACTACATCATAATATTGAAGGTTTTGTGTTTTATGTGGAACAGAAATTCCACATAAATTATCAAGAAAACAACAATTTTACGTTGTTTCTTCTGGTATGTGTGGAATGGGGGAAGATGAAGCATCTTTTTCTGACTCAGTGGGAAGACTAATGTGGACCATGCGGAACCAGCAGTGCCTATAAATTTTAGAAATGAAAGTCTGGAGGGCATTTCATTGACACCTTATCTGGAGAAGCACCACGTACACCACATTCTGCAGGTATAGATTTATATTTAATACACTTTTATGGATATTTTAAAGTATATATGCATACATTGCTGCTTATTTTTCTACTTACTTGCATTTCTAAACATGTTTAATGTTAATGCAAATTAAATGGAAGCTTTTTAACAAGACTCCATTTTCATTTAAAGAATATTAGGTGGCCATGTCACACCTGGTGTTTATGTTGATGTTTCAAGCTCTCACGTTTCTTCAAATCTCAGTAAGTTTGACCTGAATTTCTACAGCCTATAGAAAAAGAGCTTAAAAACAATAGAAAGACGTTGTCTTTGGTTTATTGAGGCAGAGGAAGAATGCCAGATACCTGAAGTGTTGAAGCTGAAGGACGAGATTCGTAAGCTGAATAATAAATTGCTGATCGGGGAATGGAAAGTTATGCATCTGCGTAATCACAGACGCTTCAAGCTGGTTCCCAACCTGGAACTATCACTGGAACACAAGGAGACCTCTGAAAACAACACTGAACCTTCTTCACCAACCCTACCAAGTACTGGAGGCTCATTATTAGTTCATGACAAAGGTAATGTAATGGTACTCTTATAAGAAACCTGTGCATGTGTATATTTATAATTAAGGCTTTTCACAATTTTATGAGAGTTGATTATGAACAAATGTCTAAGTTGATAACATTTTAAAATCTCTGGAGTCTCAAGTCCATGTTTTAAGTTTTATACTTTATGTAATATTAGAGGGTTCAAGCGCGTTGCTTGTAATTGTTAGAATGGCCAAGGGTCAGCAATCTCCACATAAAACTGATTGGGCAGACCAAACCTTAAGTAGTAGAAACTTGAAACTTGGAGGGATGGTAGGACTATGACGACGCGGGGGCGCTACGGCGATCAAAAGTAAACCGTTCGTTGCAGGCTCAAGTGTCTTATGTCATTGGAGTCCTTGGCTCACACAAAATTTTGGGGTATTTTGCATTTTTTGAGAAACCTACTTTTGTGAGCTAGTCCAAGGGTTTTCACCCGAACAGAACCAAATCAGTGCAGGAAGATTCTCCGGAGACTCTCTGTTACAAAAGGGTGCAAAAACATTAGAAAGGGGCAGGGCTGCCTTGATCAAAACAGCTATAACTTTTGAACAGAATGGGATATCTTTGCCAAACTCACAACGCATATGTAAGAGCTAAATCTGAGAGAAGCGAATAACTGCAGCCTGGAGATCTCCAAATGGGGGCGGGAACTCCAAAACAGGGTGGGAGCTCCAAAATAGGGTGTGGCTTCCTCCCATTGAAAGACAGGCACGTGACATGCATGTGCAAATTTTTCCCCCAATCCACTTCAGCACAAACTCCGCCCCACAGCCGATTCTAAAGGTTTTATTGGTTGTCAATCACAGAGTTGATTTCCTACACTATGCTACAAACAATGCTAACCCCTAAACCTACCCGACACCTGACCCTAACCTTAACCAGTAAAATTGATTGCATGGTGGGATTGGCGCTGAATAGCGTGGTGGATGAACAGTTAATAAAATGATGCGATATAAGATCGCCGGGCCATTCCGTAACTCCCCAACCGGACCTCACCGGACAATGGGACCTTTTTAGTTACACTCAGTGTCACTACACCCTCCTACCCTGCGAATTTCTGCCCACTTTTGGAGTTAAAAAAAAAATTGGCCATTGGGAGGCAATATTAAATTTTTCAAGGGTGTAAACGATTGTATATTGTGTTTTTTCCACACATACGAACGATATTCGTATCATCGTAGATCTCCTCATTCTGGACAACTTTGCCTGTAGAACCACTGCTGTCAATCAAACCATTTGTTAAATGATTGAGAAAATGTAAAAAACTACCTTCGCACACCAGTCCTAGGTTTTTTGCTAAATCTGTAAAAAAAAAAAAACACTGCAGTACAATTCTCTAAACTCTCTAGGTCAGTAATTATGAAAAAAATGTTGAAATTTACCCTTTGGGAAGCTGTAACAGGGTCATTTTAAAAAAGGGGCTAGTCCAAATGTACACAATTAAAAAAAAAAAAAAAAACTACTATTGCAAACTACTCCTATGTTTTTACACTTAACCTAAAAAAAAACCTGCAGCACAATTCTCTGGACTTTCTAGGTCATAATGATCAACAAAAATGATGAACTTTCCCTTTGCATAGTTATAACGGTATAATTTAGAAAAAGGGCGTGGCCAAATTACCCCTAAGCCTATAAAGCCTAAACGAAAACTCAAAACTTCACAAAACTGATTGAGGACATGCGACACATGATTCTAAACAAACATGCAAACTTTTATGGAGATCAATTCATAGGTGGCACTATAACCGCCTGAATGCACTTTTTAACAGGCTTGCTAAATATTATGTAACGTCTTTTTTCTTAAGCGCCTTAAAGCGCTTGAAACCCACTAACCCAGATATTATTTTACTGTATTTTTAATTGCATTATTGCTAGGGTTTAACTGACATACAGAAGTAAAAGAAAAGTACATTGTGATAAAACAGAGCTAAACCTTCAGTAATATGTGTTTGATGGAAAAAAGTTGATCTCAAAATGGTTAAATCATTCTTATTTCTGTAATTTATATGTCTGTTAGATTGTTCTCAGTTATATGACAGACTAAAACCAGCAAGCGGATTCTACAGAATTAAACCCAAACTGTCACTTGAACCATTCCTTGTGTACTGTGACATGGAAGATGGTGGGGGCTGGACTGTGATTCAAAAACGGACCAATGGGAAAGTCGATTTTGACAGGTAAGTCTATGCAATGGCTTTCTACAAGTTAATATTTTTGCAGAAAATGCTCTTACATTCAGACCCACATAAAGATTAGTCTGATCAAATCAGCATTTCTATTCACAGAAAGTGGGAAGACTATAAAAATGGATTTGGTCATTTTCAGTCAAGCAAAGATGAATTCTGGCTTGGGAACGATCATATTCATGCCCTGCTCAGTGATGGTAAGTTTTGTATAAAAGCTTATCACTCTGCCTTTCTTCTCTACAATAATAGTTATAAAATCCACTTTAGGTGAAAATGTGATGAAAATTGAATTGATGGACTGGAAAGGAGAAAGATCCTATGCCATGTACGACAACTTCAAAGTGTCAGATGAAAAAGTATGGTTTTTTTTGCTTCCTACCTTTAACAATATAATGTCTCCTATTTCATCAAATTCCTCTTTGCTCACATCATTCCTCATCTATCCTTAGAATAAGTACAGGCTGCACTACGGGATGTACAGTGGTCAAGCAGGAGATGCCCTGTCTGGAGGGTCCAACATGGTGGAGCAGTGGTCAGCCTCTCATAACGGCATGCAATTCAGCACCCGGGACCAGGATCACGATCGCTACCTGCAGGGAAACTGTGCTGTTGAGAACAGAGGGGGCTGGTGGTATAACAGGTGATGCTGAAGGCTTTCTGAATTTTATGAACAGTTTTTTTGTACAGTGCAAATCTTATTTTACCTGTTGCTTACTTACAGGTGTCATGCTGCCAATCTTAATGGGAGATTTTACAGAGGTGGAGAGTACAAAGCCAAGTATGATAATGGTGTGGTCTGGAGCACCTGGAGAGGACTGTGGTACTCTCTTAGACGCACAGCCATGAAGGTCCGGCCCAGCTTCTACATGGACAACATAGGGAGTGGAGTAGGACCTATTGAGCAGCAAGACATCTGAATAGTCTAATCAAGCACATTTGTGTATTTTACAGTGTACACTCTTAAAAATAAAGGTGCTTCACGATGCCATAGAAGAACCTTTTTTGTCTAAATGGTTCCATAAAGAACCTTTAACATCTGAAGAACCTTTCTGTTTCACAAAAGGTTTTTTATGGCAAAAGAAGGTTCTTCAGATTATAAAAAGGTAAGAAAGAGAAGGTTCTTTAAAGACTGAATGGTTCTGTGTGGAACCAAAATTGGTTCTTCTATGGCATTGCTGTGAAGAACCTTTTAAAGCATCTTTATTTTAAGAGTGTACTATTAACTAGAAGCTTTACTGTGGTTTATTAAATCTGTCAACCACAGGACTGTCAAACCTTTGCAAGCAAGAAAGAATCTTATAGGGACAAAAAGAAGAGACTTGCCTTGAAACTGAATGAATACATTGGTTCACCTTTACAAAATATTACGATTACGATTTCATATTAAGAAAAATAGTATGATTGTTATTTACGTAAAAGGGTAAATATAATTGTTGAAGAGAGAGTTCATCCAAAAATGAAAATTCTGTCATTAATTACTCACCCTCATGTTGTTCCAAACCTGTAAGATCTTCGTTGATCTTCAAAACACAAATTAAGATATTTTTGATTAAATCCGAGAGCAACTGACAGGATCAAGGCCCAGAAAGGTAGTAAGGACACCATTAAAATAGTCCATGTGACATCAGTGGTTCAACCATAATGTTAGACTAACACAGAAGTGAAGAAATAGTTGAATAGAGTTATTTTTGTTTTCCTTGCACACAAAAAGTGTTCTCGTAGTTTCATTGCATTACAGTTGAACCACTGATGTCATATAGACTGTTATAATGATTTCTTTACCACCTTTCTAGGCCTTGAACATGTCAGTTTCAGGGTCAGAAAACCCTCAGATTTTAACAAAAATATCTTAATTTGTGTTCTGAAGATGAACGAAGGTCTTACAGGTTTGGAAGGACATGAGCGTGAGTAATTATTGACAGAATTTTCAATTTTGGGTGAATTATCCCTTTAGTATTTTAACTTTGCATGCATGCATTTAATAGCATACAATATGCATACCATAATAAAACAGCATCTAAACATACTGATCTTGTTTGGGATTTTGTATCAAACTTTTTTGTTTTATGTAGTGCTTCATTAACATGGTCGACTGTAAAAAGAAAATCATAAAAAAATGCATATTTACAGTATTTTCATCTGTTCTCCTAAAACGTGAGAATTTACATTTTCCAGTGTACAAACAAATCTAAATGTGTACAAAATATACTTGTGATGTGAATACTGTATAATGTCCACAACAGCGTTTGGGTGCCACGTTAAAAAATTAAACAAAATCTAAAATTCTGAGATTAAAGTTGTAATATTTTGAGAATAAAGTCAAAATTGTGAGAACTAAATTGAACCAATCTTTTATTCCTCACATGTATTTAATTAAAAACAACAATAAAACGTTCTAAAGGTTGAAGTGGACTTCAACTTGTTAACATAAGTTATTGTTGTCTTTTCTGAGGTATATAAGTTACTATTCACAAGCTATTTTATTCACGGTATAACAGTAAATGATTGAAAATAATATTTAACGTCTCCCCTTTATTATATGTAGCACGTCAGCCAACCAGTAATCACAATAATTTTGTGCTTTGTTGCTTTTAATATAACACAGCTCAGCTTTCAAGTTTTGTCAATTTTATCACGAAATACAAATTATAAATGTGTTTTTCCTTTTATTTCATGTTTATAGCACAAAATAAATGTGACGTAACATCAAAAAGAATGAAAAAAACAGTGTAGCCTAATTTAATGAAACAAATGTCTCATTGTAATCGGAAAGATGACTGATTCACATACCGCTTAAACTGAGGCGAATACAGTGATCTATCATACCTCATTAAAAGGCGTGAAAAACACATTATTGTAAAAGACTTATTGTTTGTATTTCGCTATAAAACTGACAGATTTTAAAAGCAGAGACTTTGGAATATCTCCCGGTGCTCTCAATCCAGCCATTTGCATGAGCAATAGGCTAGAATATACTCTTAAAATATTATAACTTTAATCATTAACTTTAATAATTTAATCTGCTACAAATTAATTTTCATAATTTTGACTTTATTCTCAAAATATTTTGATTTTATTCTCGAAACATTTCAACTTTAATCTCATAAGTTTAACTATTGTCGAAATATTTGAAATTTATTCTCGAAATATTTAGACTTTATTCTTGTAATTTCGACTTTATTCTCGAAAAGTTTCTACTTTACTCTCAAAATATTTAGACTGTATTCTCTTAATTTCGACTTTATTCTCATAATTTTGACATTATTCTCAAAATATTATGACTTTAATCTTGTAATCTTAGATTTTTAATTTTTTTTTAGTGGCACTAAAATACCGTCGTAAATGTCCTTGACAGTGGTTTGCATAAGATCAAAATGGCTTTTCAAATTAATATTCATAACTCCATAAATAAACATAAATCGATCATAGTTATCATTTGTAGGCTCTACAAAGAGTTTACAAAATCTGATATACATGTCCACATGAAGCAAAATAACCTCCTGCTATTAAAAGCAAGTGCTTTTCATGCTATTAAGACTTTTATTTTGAAGTTTGCGTTTGCTTCAGCAGAGTGTAGAAACCTTCCAGGATATGCAGGTTTGATTAGGTGAGTTTATGAATAGTCAGAACCTCTACTCCATCATCCTCACCCAAGTATCCAGAAATGTCCATCATGTGCTGTTCTGACTCTGTGAGATTATACGGGGAGTTGCTATAGTCCGCAGAGAGAGGAAGACTGCGACAGCGTCCCCTGCGCTGCTCTGAGGTAGAAAATGTGGAACTGCGTTGTCTTTGGCAGGTAGATGAATTAGCCTCTCTGAGCTTCCGGGCTAGTATGTTCCTCTGGATGGGTGAGGGACCTCTTCTGCTCCAGTTCTGTTCTGCCCGTTCAGCTCGGTCCAGTGCAGAAGATGGGCTTCGGGCTACGCGATGACGATCCACCAAGGGTTCTTTTGTTGGTGTCACTGGAACTGAATCTTTGGAGTTTGACTGAGATGGGGGAGTGTCAACCCATGGTCTTCTCCTGTGGTCCACTGAGTTATCAGTTATTCTAGGACTGGAACAAGACCAGACCTCAAGTTCAGGAAGTGTATGCTCCCAGTGTCTGCTTCTACAGCTCCCCTCTGGTAGCTGGCGGGGAGTCACCTGGGTCAGGCTTCTTTCTCGGAAGGGTCGGGACGGGGGCAGTTGATTTTGGTTGTTCTCGTGGAAGCTTGAAGTTCTTCTGAAGTTGGGATTCTTGGAGTATGGCACTCTACTGCGCTCTACCATCTCCACCCAGTCTGCCGTACGCTCAAGACGTTGCGAGTTGACACTAAATGAAGTCTTCGGAGGACTCAGCAACAAGTCCACTTTTTGTCTGTCTGATAAAGCGTTGTTTTTGGGAGGCCACGTGGGTTCTGCAAAGGCAGACCTTATGCGGAAGTGGCTGCTGCTTGACTCTTCTGGGCTGTCAAGTTCTTGGGGCACCGGAGTTAGACCTGTAGGGGTTGAAGCCACTGCCTCCAGCATGGTGTCATCCACTGGACTCTGGGACACATGGTAGACTTGAGTGGCCTCTTTCAAGCCCTTTTTCTTCATCTCCTTGAGCTGTTGCTGAGCCAAGCGGTAGCCAAAAAGAGGTGGAAGGATCTTTTGACCAGAAGGAGACATCCTCTCCGGGTCTTGAGAAAGTGGAAGAGGAAGGGTCATGCTCTGTTGACGAGCCAACACACCTCGGTCCGAAGGTCCCTGCTTTGCAGGCATAGTAAGTCCCTTCTGAAGGGGAGCTGCTTGGAGACTTTCTGAGAAACTGGGTCTCTGTAAGCTGTGACCACAGATAGAAGCCTCATCAGAGTTCTTCCGACCACTGGGAGAGTGGAGAGATCCACGGCGCATGGAGCTGCACTTCGGAGCACGGCAGAGTTTCCTCCACACTGTGATAAAGATAGTGGCCAGGATCACAGCCAGGCATAGGGAGATCCCAGCCACTACCACTAGATTCCCAGTTAGGGGCGAGTTCACAGCTGGCGGAGGGGTGAGGGGTGGAGGCGGAAGCTCCTCTACATGAAGAAGAAACAGGATGGAGTTTGAAATAATTTGTTCTGAAAACAACAAATGAAATTGATAAAAACAGTGAGATGTTTACCAGTGCAATCTTCTAGTGAACAGTGTGACTGCTCTCTGACCATGCCAGTGCATTGCATCCCACCACTAGAGGGCAGCAGACATTCACGAACACGCTCACGCACCCCTTCTCCACACGTTACACTACAACCACTCCATGGCTGCCAAGGTCCCCACATTCCTTTAGAGCAATGATATGGAATTAAAGAGAAGAAATGCATTGAAAATAATGTATATCATGCATAAACACACCTTAAACGGCATAAGTAAATAGTTTTTGCCTCAAGAGAATGTAAATGATGATCGATGCCAAGGTGTGCTAAGGCATTTCCAGAGTGTTCTGGGGAATTGTTAGCTGGTTGCAATACTACGTTTAATGCTTAGGGTTAGAGGTCAGGGCAAGGGTGTCCAAAGCTGCTCCTGGAGGGCCATTTTCCTTCAGAGTTTAGCTCAAACACCTGTCAAGTGGTTTCTAGTGATCCTGAAGACCTTGGGTAGCTTGTGCAGGTAAATTTAATTAGGGTTAGAAGTAAACTTGGCTGGAAAGTGGCCCTTCAGGAGTACGACTGGACACCCTGGGTTAGGGGTCGAGAGTTAGGGTTTCAAATCACTAATCCTAAGTATAAACAACAGCAATAGTGACAAATGTCTTTTTAAAAATAGCTAATTAATTAGCAAATATAAATAATTAGTTTAGGTTTATATTATATTTATATTATATTATATTATATTTAATCTAGTGCAATCCTGTAAGGCCTTAAAGGAATAGTTCACCCAAAAATGAAAATTACCCCATGATTTACTCACCCTCAAGCCATCCTAGGTGTATATGACTTTATTCTTTCAGACGAATTAATTCAAAGTTATATTAAAAAATGTTTTGGCTCTTCCAAGCTTTATAATGGTAGTGAATGGCTGTTGAGATTGAAATCTAATGGAAGTCCAATAAAGTGCATCCATCCATTATAAAATATTCTACATGGCTCTGGGGGGGTTAATGAAGGCCTCCTGAAGCAAACAGATGCATTTGTGTAAAAAAAAATATCCATATTATAAACCGTAATCTCTACCTTCCGCTAACTGTCATACAAGCATTGACGAAAGACTGGCGTTCCAGCGGATGACATAGGACGTAAAGTTTTAAATATGGATATCTTTCTTACACAAATGCATCGATTTGCTTCAGGAGGCCTTTATTAGACCCTCTGGAGCTGTGTAGAGTACTTATAATGATGGATGGACGCACTGTATTGGACTACTGAATCTCAACAGCCATTCACTGCCATTATAAAAACTTGGAAGAGCCAAGACATTTTGAATATAACTCAGAATGTATTCGTCCGAAAAAAGAAAGCCATAAAGTGTACACCTAGGATGGCTTGAGGGTGAGCAAATCATGGCGTAATTTTCATTTTTGGGTGAACTATCCCTTTTAAACATAAAATTAAGAAAAAAACAAATCAATGGTGCTAATTCCAAATTAAATTAGCTACGTTTTGTACATGCTCAACAGATAAAAGCGGACTCACTTGTATGTTTTTGCACAATCACACAGGTCTGGGCTAAACTGGGAGCCTTACTGTAGACGAGTGTTAAATGGAAGCAGTACTTATTCCTTCCAGGGTCAAAGATGGAGCAGTTAAACTCAGTCTCATTCTCCCCTTGCGTGAGGAAATTGAAGGCCAATTGAGAGGGAACAGCCATGTCATTACTCTCTTCCTTATAAAGCAGAACTTTTCCATTTGTAACTGTACAAGGAGGAGCAATTCGACGGACATGCACAGCTCCCTCACAGCCACTTTTGTAAATGTTATCCACAAGAAGCTTGTAGGAGAAGATGCTGGACAGGTAAAGAGGACCAGAGGATTTTATATCTTGCTGGATGTGAGGGGATTTTAAGGAAATCTGGATGTAGCCACGCTCTGTCAGAAGGGATGCACATGGCATCTCCACATGCTGTGACCTAACTACTGTAATATTGTGTCTTGTCCGGTTCTGCACCTTCTCGAAGGTTTTCCTCCCAATCTCGACTTGTTCCAGGTAGCTGACGTCAAGGAAGACAGTTGAAGCTTTGCTGCTAGAACAAGGATGGAAGTTGTCGTTAGTGTACACTCCAATCCTAAAGTCATTAGAGCTTCGGTTGTTGCTGCCACGATCCACAGCTAGGTGAAAGGTGGGCCAGTGCACGTGCAGAACTGGACTCCACCACCAGATGGCACTCCTGTTAGACACACCAAGGTTGTGTTTCTGCTCCAGTCTGAATCTGAAATTACCTGCATACAGGAAACAAGAGCAGTTGAACTCCAGTGACCCTTCTGATTGGTTGGAGGGAAGCAACCTGAAGAGTACTGTAACATTCCTGTCGATGTCAATCAATGATACTGTTATCCTGTGGTCGGTTAAGTTGCTTTCAGTGCTGTAATCCACAAACACACTAGCATTGCTCAAGGCGATGTGCATTGATGGCCAGAGATGGATACCAGCCATTGCTAGAAAGAAAGGAAAGAAAGTATAAATTAAAATCAATCAGCAGACGTAAAACTTAAGAGGTAAATTTTGATCAACAGTTTGGATCTTTGCTATTACTAAGTTCCCTAAAGTAGCATAAAGTGGCCAGGAGAGACAAATCTACTTCCTGTAGCTCAGGGATGTCCAGACTCTGTCTTCGAGGGCCACTGTCCTGCAGAATTTAGCTCCAACTTGCCTCAACACACCTACCCTGAAGTTTCTAGAATGACAGGTAAGACCTTGATTAGCTGGTTCAGGTGTGTTTAATTGGGGTTGGAGCTAAACTCTGCAGGACAGTTGCCCTCTGGGAGCAGCGCTGGACACACACAAAAAAAAAATCTAAGTGATACTTAACCATGACAAACTCATTGTCCTGATGGTGTGAGAGTTGTTTCCTTTAGCTATGGATTCTGAAGGATTCTGAGTATTTTAGCATGTAGTTATGCAGTTACATGGATGTTCTCTGTGGTTTCTAGGTGGTATTTACTGGTCAAACATTAAAGAGCTCACTGTCACTGCCCTGTCCCAAAACCTTTGCGGTCTTCCTCTTGAGTTCACACTTTTGTGATGTAATACCACTTTGGCTCTCAGGTGGAAATCTGCTGTGGAGCTCATGAGTACTCTTCTCAAAGCTAAAATGACGAATGGGACACCCTACAGTCTCTTGGACTTAACAAACACATGCTCGCAGTGGCAACTGTAAGTCCCACTTGTTGTGCACATTGTGTGCCATTTGGGACCGGCCCAAGTCTCTGTGGTACCCGTCATCCTCTGTCTGATTGCTTAAAATATTAAAAGCCAGCCAACTACAGGCCTGGAAGAAATTTCACATTATTTCTTCTCTTCTTTTTGGCTTTGTTGCTACTTTTAATGACAGTATGTAGGACAGAAAATAATGTAGAGAAAAGGGAGGAATGTGATTTTTACAATACGCAAACTTACTATCGCCAGTATATTCACTACAGCCCATCAAGACGGAGCACACGTGGCACTAGGTCATGACTTAAACTAAATTGGTTATTTTAAATTGTCATTTTTCCAGACCTAGATTAGACCTCATGGTTCGGCTCTGATATTAGTGTAGATTTAAAGGGTTAGTTTGCCCAAAAATGAAAATTCTGTCATTTATTACTGACCCTCATGTTGTTCCAAACCTGTAAGACTTTTGTTCATCTTTGAAACACAAAATAAGGTATTTTTGATGAAATCCAAGAGTTTTTCCACCTTGCATAGACAGCAATGCAACTACCACATTTAAGGCCCAGAAAGGTAGTAAGAACATAATTAAAACAGTCCATTTGACATCAGTGGTTCAACCTTACTATTATAAAGCTAGTGGTACTTTTGTGGATGCACATCGAAGACTGACACGGAAGAGAAGAAATTGTTGAATAAAGCCATTATTTTTGTTTTCTTATACAAAAAGTATTTATTCCTTTAGCTTCATAACATTATGGTTGAACCACTGATGTCACATGGAATATTTTAACAACGTCCTTACTACTTTTGTGGGCCTTGAACGTGTCAGTTGCGTTGCTATCTATGTAGGATCAGAAAGCTCTCGGATTATATCAACAAAATCTTAATTTGTGTTCAGAAGATGAACAAAGGTTTCACAGGTTTGGAACTACAAGAAGGTGAGTAATTAATAACAGAATTTCCATTTTTTGGGTGAACTATCCCTTTAAGGTTGTGTATTTTGAGCCAGATCTAAATACTATGCTACTATGTTACACTACTAAATAATAATGCAACACTGAAACACATAAGCTCTCAGGTCAGTTTTAAGATAAGTTCTATCGCTGCACAGTACTGTTGTCTTTTCCTGCAGTATGACAACTTGAGGAGGCATTGTGATTTACAAACGCTGTGTGTGTGGGTCACTTCCTGCAGAAAAAACAAATGCATCCAGGGGAAGAGAGCGCAGGAAAAGCCAGTGACCCTCCCTTCCCCCTCCCTACATTTTCCTCTCCAACTGAACTTGATTCACCACGGTGCACTTGAAACTGCCAATCACTGACCTTCGTTTAAACTCTATTTTGCATGAGAAGCAGAAAAGTTGGATTATGTAACAAAACATTTGTGCCGTTGTCATGATTCCTGCGGATGTAATGAGTACTAAAAAGTTAATACACCTGTTGCATTGCAGGTTTGCAGTTCTTTTCCTTGCCACAGTCACCTTTGGTTTGATTTTCTATAAAGCTGCTTTGGCATACAAATAAAATTAGAATTCCAGGATAAAGAGTTTTTTTTGTATGTAAGGACAACTTCTCACCAAATCCCATCAGGAAGAGCAGCACAAATGGGGTCGCTGTAGGGAAACCCTGTGTCATTCCGACTTCTGCGGCCTCTTATCTTTCTTTGTCCACATCACCCCAGTCCACTTTTATTCACTCTGTCCTAAAACAGACCCAATTGAATCACACACAAGGGACAAATTAAATACGTTCATTCTTTATACCACACTGGTTTGTTTTGGCAATCACCTAACTTTTTCACTGGACTATCAATCGGTAAGGTGGAAAAATGAATTTGAATATCTTCTTGATAATATCACATTTTAATACATAGTATACAGAGACTATTCATTACATACATATGTGACCCTGGACCACAAAACAAGTCTTAAGTAGATTGGGTATATTTGTAGCAATAGCCAAAAATACATTGTATGGGTCAAAATTATCGATTTTCCTTTTATGCCAAAAATCATTAGAATATTAAGTATTAAGGATATTATAAAAAAATAATTTTTGATTAGTAATATGCAATGCTGAGAACTTCATTTGGACAACTTTAAAGGAGATTTTCTCAATATTTTGATTATTTATTTATTTTTTTTTTTTGCACTTCCAGATTCCATATTTACAAATAGTTGCATCTCGGCCAAATATTGTCCTATCCTAATAAACCATACATCAACGGAAAGCTTATTTATTCAGTTATTCATTCTCATGTATTCAGATGTATAAATCTTAAAAATGTATCCCGTGTCACATATACTATTTAGGTTATACTTATTAATTGCTTTTTACACAATTGCTTTTCTTTAATATCTTTTAACCTATTGTGTCCAAAAATGCTTAGTTACAAAAAAAAAAAAAAAAAAAAAAAAATTCTTGCTTAGCAATGGTTATCCATGTTTCATTGCTTTTTGAAGCAGTTACATACAGAGAGAAAGAGATATACATATAGGCTACTATATGCTCTTAATATAGTTTTTATTCATTGTTTTTGTTATAAAACTATAATTGTTGCTATTACTCTATACTACTATAACATTCTAAAAATACATTCTGTATAATAAACGCATAAATAGTAATACTATCATGTTGCTGGGACACAATACATTTGGACACTCTAAAAACGTCCAAATTCCTATTACTTTTTGTTGTAAACTTACTACTCATATTTGTCCATTGATCTCTAACCTTCAACTTATACAAAATAAAATAAAAAAAAACCTTCATGCATTGCACGTCTCACAGATGACGTTATAAACAAAATCTGTCAACAGCCCACACTTAAATGCTAAGAGAAAAGATAAATAAAGGTATAGAGGTAGATGATTAAAGTATTTTACTTACATATGACATTGAGTCGGATGAATACCGTATGTTCTTGCATCGTAATCGGGTTGAAAGGCATCATGTTATCGTGAGTTTGTTTTTGAGCGTTAAATGAATGAACGTCACGGAGCGCCACTGCTCTGAGGAACGCTCCCATGAGCGCGCACTCACATTCGCACACTGACGCGACCGTGAACGCGCGTTCCCTTGCTTCCTCTACCGGCAGTATTTACATCTAGCCGACGAATTGTGAAGAACTACATATTATACATTCGCAATGCGTATCCAACCACAAATTTCTGAAGAGAGCTCTGCTGGCTCTCCTTAATATAGCCAATTAGCCATACAGTTCATGTTTCCAAACAAATGTCAGAAGTTAGCGGCGAATCATCTGCTTAATATAAAAAAAATCTCTCCTAATTAAATCTGCTCACAATGGGGAGGTCTGTCTCAAGATGAGCTTGGCATTTTGGCAAAATATTTAAGTTGATTAATATATTAAACTATATTTAGGAACAGTCTACTCATTGTAATGGCAGTTGTCATTACTGGCTCACATGTTTCCATGGAACAGACCTTAGAAAAACAGAATATAATTCCTTAGTACCAGCAATTAGTGCCATAAAAGACAAACAAAGCTGGTGAAATGTCTGATATAATACACCAGAGTGAAAAACGCCAATAAATAATAAAGAAAGTTAAATTAAAGGGGTCCTATTTTGCCTTTTCACTTTTAATTTTAGTCATTGTGTGTGGTGTGTATGTTTGGGCATTAAAAAAAAAAAAAAAAAAAAAAAAGATCTACAAAGTTACAAATCTCAAAGTCCACTCCAAAGGGAGATATTTCGTTTTAAAAAAAAAAATCCCTTTTCAAGAACTACAACAAACAGCTTATTTGGACTACAGCCTTGTTTTCCGGATGCTGTGATGTCACAAAAACCATTAGAATATCATTAAAAGAAATCCCGCCTACTTAAATATGAATTGTTGGGGGATTAGCCTAACTTTAGCGATGCAGCATGGAGAGCCGCTTCTGGGACGATTCAAGGAGCCATTGGTGCAGCTGGTATAAACACAAGCATTGACTAGAGTGGCCGCGATCAGCTCCCTTGGCCGTGTCAGAGCCGTAACGCGGCACAGACGTGTTCAGTGTGTGGTAAGAGATTTATTGATCATACAGTGTAGATAGCTTCACTTATAATGCCAGTGTTTTTTAAAATGCATAAAATTGCGCTAGACTAGGCTAGGCTGATCAGAGATGATGTTCTTTAATAATGTTAATGCTCTTTCCTCGTTTTCTGTAGCTGCTTTTTTGATAACTAAGGAAATGTAAGCATTATAATTAGTAACTTACAATGTTTTTATTCAATTGTTGTCATGTTAAATACAAATTAAGTCATATTAAAAACATTAGGCTGCTTTTAGCCTTATGCTGGAGTTGGTTTTGGGTAATGAAACTAAGTATGTAAATAATTAAATAAATTAGCACAATAGTATTATCAGTGATCTCACAGGCTGACGATAGGACCCAACACTACTGTAAAGTCAACTATACCTTAATATATCCTTAACTATAATGGAGCAGATGGAACTTGCTGCTTTGGCAAGGGGTGTGCAGTACTGAAACACTGTCTAAGCTGTTGACCAATCACAACGCACTGGGAGAGCTAACCAATCACAACACATTTCTTTTTTCGGAAGGTGGGCCTTCAAACCTGGAACTAATCGAGCCATTTGTGCCAGGCTGGGGAGAAAGGTATTGTAATAATGTAAATTATGTGAAAAATATGTTTTTCGAACCACCAACCATGAGAGCATGTTCTAGTACACTCCCAAAATAAAATCAAGACTTTGTAAAAGAGCATAATAGGACCTCTTTAACACATGAAAGAAAACCCAAAGACTGAAAATGCTTTTTAAAAAATATTATTTTTACACAAAGGTCCAAAATAAGTGTGTGCTTCCATAACAGGGAAAGCAGATTGCTTTCAACAAGAGTGTCACTGAATTATTTTGATGGTTTTCATTAGAATTTTCCTTACCTTCTTTCTCATGTGTTTACACCACAGTTTGATGCATATGTAATGCACACATATTTATAAGGACAATCTGACAGCACTGAACATAATATCAACATAACTGATTTCAACATGAAACTGTGTCTTTTGCATCCGCATGATCATTTCTGTCATCCCCTTTTCGTTAGAGGCTGTGGAAAACATGTTAGACAGAGGGAAAAAAACAGATGATGTAACGCACGCAAGTACTAACATCCATGAAAGACCCTATTGACAAACACAAGGGAAAGTCGGTGCCCATTTGTGTCCAGAGCGAGCGCTAATCAGTTATCAGTTCTGAGAGAGATCCGGGGCCAGCAGGAGCTGAGAGCCCGCCGGGTTCGATAACATATCGGCCTCATGCGTCAGAATCGGTTGGGATAAAAACGCAGACCTTCCACTGAATCGTCTCGGCACAAGTGACCCATTTTTTCAGCTAATAACAACCTGTAAAAGAGAGCGATACATCAAAATAGTGAGAAGACACTTGAGGGATGAATTATTGATGAAATATGGAAAAGGATGTCTCCTGTACCTCTCTTTAGCGAGGAGAACTGACAGTCCCAACAGCTTGGCAAACTCTTCGGCTGTGAGGGAGCCTTTATCAGACACCTGGGAGAGGAAAAAAGAGAAGGAAACCTCAATTAAATCAGACGGATGCCCACCAAAACCTCCACTCTGTACTGTGGGGGCATTGCCAAAAGCTAAAAATATACAAGACTATGTTCAGATTATGATAAATGTGTCACAGTGAGTTAATTAGCAAATGTTTGACACTAGAATTAAAAGGAAAAAAAAAAAAAAAACCTAAGAAATTAATTTTTTTGGAACATTTTTGAATTTCATTTTTTAAATGACAATTAAGATCATTGCCCAAAATACTTGTTATAATAATGCACTTGTTGAAGCATTAAACTTATTTTTTTTTATTAAAGAAAATAAATGATATGCTGTAATAAAATTCATTTTATTTGTATTTCTATCAATATATATGAAATCCTAATTAATCATACTTTTTTTCTAAATAATCACACAAAAAGAAAAATGTACACCACCAGTCAAATGTTTTTGCACAGCTAGATCTTTAATGTTTTTAAAGAAGTCTCTTTTGTTCACCAAGCCTGCATTTATTTGATCCGAAGTACAGCAAAGTAAAAATCTGAAATATTTTTACTATTTAAAATATGTTTTCTATTTCAATATATTTTAGAATGTAATTTATTTCTGTGATTTTAAAGCTGAATTTTCAGCATCATTACTCCAGTCACATGATCCTTCAGAAATCATTCTAACATTCTGATTTGCTGCTCAAAAAACATTTAATATTATTTTTATAGTAAAAAGTAAAAAGAACAGTTTCTTAAACAGCAAATCAGCATATTAGAATGCTTTCTAAAGGATCATGTGACACTGAAGACTGGAGTAATGATGCTGAAAATTGAGTTTTGATCACAGGAATAAATTACACTTTAAAATATTAATATATTATATATTAAAATAGAAAGCAGTTATTTTAAATAGTAAAAATATTTCAAAATTGTACTGTTTTTGCTGTACTTTGGATCAAATAAATGCAGGCTTGGTGAGCAGAACTTCTTTAAAATCATAAAAAATCTTACCGTTCAAAAACTTTTGACTGGTAGTGAATTTTTTTATATTTTGTCATTTTTAGTTTTACATCACAGTAACAACAATTTGGTGGTAAACTTGCTTAATTGTCATTAAAATGATTCTACAATGCAAAGCATGGTTCTAAAACAGGCTATATTTAAGCAACATCTAATTTCTTATTCTTATTTTAGTGTAAAATATGACCCAGTTATGATGTTGACTGGTTTTGTGTTAACCTATATACCAAACTTTATAGTTGATTCAATATGAACAGCAATAATTGCCCTTCCATGTCAAATGATCTTCAAATATGTTTGCTTTGTTTTTTGGAACATTCCTCTGCTTTACCACATCTGTCTTGGACTCTTCAAGTCTGGAAATTTCTAATCTGATACGCCTCTCATTCCAGCTCTTTGACCTAAAACACCACCCCCAATCACATCTGCTAGCTGTGTCTTGTCCAAAAACACTTTGAAGGTGGTTCATTTCATGCAATTTCTAGGAGAATGAAATGAGAAACTTCTCTCACTCTCCTAACCACAACCATTTAATAAAAGAGGAAGAAATTGGCTGTACAAGTTTGTGGTTATAAATCTGCTCCAATTTCCACTATACGAACCTGTAATTAAACATGACAGAAAGTTGCCGCATGATGTTTGAACGGCCACATAAGTGATTTCACAGATGGGAGAAAATGATGGCACGGCACTCACGTTATCTAGAGCTGAGGCAATCATTTCCTCTTCACTGTGGGACTGGAGCTGAACCACCATCACGCCGCTGTCAAATACTCGCAACCTGACAGGGAAAGAAAATTTGTTTATGTTGGTGGATACTTAAGAACACAACCTGACATTATTGCTGATATGCAACCTAATTGTGGTTTGTGAGTCAAATGGCTGTTTTCTTTTGAAAGGTGGTGAATGCAGACAACAGACAGAGGGCGGACATGGGTCCTGAAAACAGGAAGTGTGCCAGGAAGTGGCTGACCGATCCCACGCTGACCCGCTTCGGCCTACAAAGGCTGGCTCGCACAGACACATCCACATTCACTCGCTTTTACTCACGTAAAAACACACACACAAATATAAATGCTCACACCCTTACCGTAGAGGAAGCTTTAGAGATTCAAACATCTTGCAGGCGTTTACCAAGTCCTCTGGAGAGAGAAGCTGAGAAGAAATTTGCAAGAGACAGATTATATGACTTGAAAAGATCCACCCAAATGATTTTCAAAAAATTCACCATAGAACTATGTGTATAAATCACCCTAAAAATGACTCCAAAAATATTTTTCTTACACTTTTATTGTGTGTACTACTGCTGTCAAACCATTAAACATGATTAATCGCATCCAAAATAAAAGTTTTTATTTACATAAAGTGTGTATACTGTGTACATTAATACACATACAGTATATACTGTGAACATATTTCCATGTATATATTTATATTAAAACAACTGATATTATATATAAATATTTTTAACATATAAACAACATTTTTTTCTTAAACATATTTTCTTATACAAATCTACAAAGTACACTCACATGTTATGTAAATTAATCACAATTAATCATTTGACAGCACTAGTGTGTACACATCTTTTTCAAAATGTTTCAAAAATGTAATTTTCAAAAAGGTTTTAAATGTCATTCATGATTCTTTTTAAATAAACTAATACTTTTATTTAGCAAGGGTGCATTCAGTTAATCAAAAGTACAGTAAAGACATTTAGAATGTCTTAAGAACTGTTTGTTCATCAAAGAAATATACTAAGGTTTACAAAAAAATGATTATCATTTGTTTCTCAGAACTGTTCTCAACATTCATAATAATAATTAGGGGTGTAACGATACATGTATTCGTACCGAACTGTCACGGTACGGACACGGGCACCTCGGTTCGGTGCATGAGGCTTCGTAACAAATACAGGCAATTCACCCTCATTCCAGAAGGGGGCGCCCGCAGTAATGCAACTCTGTTTGATAACCGCCGGCAGAAGAACAGAAGCAGCAAAACATCCCTAAAACATCTTTGAACCTCCACCATGTTTGATTGTAGGGACTGTGTTCTTTTCTTTAAAGGCCTCATTTCTATTTCTGTAAAGAGTGCCATGATGTCCTTTACCAAAAAGCTCTACTTTTGTCTCATCTGTCCACAGTACGTTCTCCCAGAAGGATTGTGGTTTTGTCACATAAGTTTTGGCAAACTCCAGCCTTGCTTTTTTATGCCTTTGTGTCAGCAGTGGTGTCCTCCTGGGTCTCCTACCATATTAATTTAGATGGCGATAGATGGTGCGAGCTGACACTGTTGTACCCTGTGTCTGCTGATCAGCTTGAATTTGTTTGGAAGTTAATCAGGGTTCTTTATCCACCATTCAAACAATTCTTTGCTGTAATTTTTCATTAATTTTGCTCTTCTGTCCATGTTCAGGGAGGTTAGCTACAGTTCCATGGGCTGTAAACCTCTTGATGATAGTGCACACAGTGGACACAGGAACATTAAGATCTCTGGAGATGGACTTGTCTTGAGATTGTCTATGTTTTTCCACATTTTTTTCCCCTCAAATCCACAGACAACTCTTTACACTTCTTTCTTTTCTCCATGCTCAGTGTGACACACAACACAAAGGTTGAGTCAACTTTTCTCTATTTGAACTGGTTGCAAGTGTGATTACTATATTGCCCACACCTGTTACTTGCCACAGGTGTGTCTAAATACAAATTACAGGAGCATCACATGCTTGAAAAGCAATTATTTCTTACAATTTTGACAAGGTGCCAATAATTTTGTCCAGTCCATTTCTGAGTTCTGTGTGAAATTTTATCAAGTTTGACTTTTCTTCTGTGTTTTTTTTTTTTGTGTTGTTGCAGTGCAAACAAAAGCAATAAGTATGTGAATACCAAAACATTTGCAATTGGAACAATTTTCTGAGAGAGGTGTTGCATTTTCTGACAGAATTGCAAGGGTGCTGATATTTATGGCCATGACTGTATGTGAATATAACGCCACAAAAATACTATTTAAAAATGAATCGTACATATTCTGTATGTCTCCGTGTGAATGAATGGCGCAGATGCAGTTTCTTTTACTATACACATAGTGAAGTATGTGTGATGCTTGTGGTGTTTTCAGCCTCAGCCGCCTCAATATATGAGTAACGTTACATAACAAACAGTCTCTAGAACTGCTCTGAGAGTTACTTCATGAGCATTTTACTGTTTCTTTTGAGAAAAACTATTGTCATATGATCTCATACAAACAGAAAGATCTTCAGCAACTCGTCAGAATAAAAGTTCGGTTTAACTTGAAGAAAGGGTGACAGAAAAAAATATTAGTTAATATAATGATAGTACTACTAATAATAAACCTATTATTAAAATATTACTTTTAAGGAATATTTAGGATATGAAAATATTTACCAGCATTTATTTACCAGAAAAATGTAAAAACAGTATTTCTGAAAACTAAAATAAAATAACATATATATATATTTTTAAATCAATCAATCAGAGATGCTTTTGACTATTAAAATGTAATGAAACCATTAAAATTGACTCTGGAGTGTTAATGGAAAACACAGAATTTGGTCAAAATAAAACTGAATTTGAAGGAGCAAAAAAAGTATTTAACAGGGCTTAAAAAAATGTGTTTTTTGTTAAACTTTTAATAAATTGCTGTTAAATTGTGTAAGTTTCATGATTTCAATTAATTAGACATTTAATTTTGTTTCATATTTTTAAAATTAACCATTAAAACAGAGTCTAGAAAAATTTAAATGGAAAAGAATTTGTGAAAAAAATAAAATGGATTTCATCGATGCAAACTAAACCACTGCCATCACACTCGCATTTAAAGTGAGCGCCTGCTCTCTACTCTCCAGATGGCTGTGCCATCATCAGCTTCTCTCTTAATGCTGCTGGGAAGAAGATCAGGATCAAATCTGATTAACTCAATGACAAGACATATCAATGTGTCCAACTTCATTTTACCTCCATTCCGCGGGCTCTGTTCACCAAACAGTACACTTCAGTGAGGGCCATCATTCCTCCACGCTCCTATATAGCGAAAGAATAATGAAAAACAGTAGAGGAAGAGTAAGAAATGAAGAACAATATAGTCAAGTATGACATAAGTAAGACAGAATGTACAGTCATCTAATAATTATTGCAAATTACACTTTACATTATCTAAACTAACTTCGCGTCATCATAATTAATACATGGCTACTAAACCAAATAAATCAACAAATACATACATATATATATATATATATATATATATATATATATATATATATATATATATATATATATATATATATATATTATTTTTTTTTCAATTTTCTTTGATTAACAAAAAGTTAAAAAGAACAACATTTATCTGAAACAGAAATATTTTGTAATGTTATAAATGTAAAGAAAAGAAACATCTGAATGGTGGTGTATTTATGCAGATGGCCATGGCCTGTTTGATGAGCATATATTTAAAATATATAAAAACACACAGTTTATTACCTCCAGTGGGGCCTGCAGCATGTCTCCCAGCTGTTTGGCAAGTTGGATGTGGTACTGTGTGCCTGAGCCATGCGTCTCTCTGGTCACTGGGTTGGCTATACCCATACTTAGCAAATAAGACTTGAAGCGAATAGTCTGTTGGATGGCACACAAAACAAACATGACAAATTTAATTGCAGCTCTACACTGGATAAACAAAATAAGTCAAAATAAAAATGAGCAAGCCAACAATGCTGAGAAATTCCAGTTTTAGCATGTGAACACATCCAAGGTTTTTCCTCATCTGATTGTGGATTCTGTAATGACTGGTTATTTTCTGTGCAATAAATATTTGTTTATTTGGATGCAACACTGCACTTAAGAAACATGGTGGCTCTCAAACCTGGCTGCTTTTCAGCTCAATTCTAGGTTCTATTTATGTCTCATTTCCTTGCCCTTAATGCCCCTGTACAAAGTGTATGTTGCAAGATTTCTGAGCTCTGTGTGGATTATACTGCCAATGTTTGCCAAGCTTTGGATTTACAGACACCCCACTGAGCCAGAGAACACGACACATATGTACATAATCAAATGCATTATTTTTATTAAAGAGTGAAGGACTGATATCTCAACTTTTAGAAGCATATCTGTGCATAGGAGCCCAAATAAAACAAAACGGATAGCTATAACAATACATATAACAGCTGTTACCTACATGTACTCTAAGAAAGCCTATTAACTTAAACAGGATCAAAGCAGTAATTGACTTTGAGAAAGAAACGGCCTTATAAAAAGGCTCTTCTTACTAGTTCATATGTGTTTTAAACACTAATGTTTAAAAGTGTGGGGACAATGACTTTTTTAAAAAAAATAATACTTTTATTCAGCAAGGATGCATTAAAGGGATAGTTCGCCCAAAAGATTAAAATAACCCATGATTTGCTCACCCTCAAGCCATTCTAGGTGTATATGACTTTCTTCTTTAAAAAAAAAAAAAAAAAAAAAAAAAAAAAAACTGGCTCTTCCAAGCTTTATAATGGCGGTGAATGGGTGTTGAGATTTTGAAACCCAATAAAGTGTGTCCATCCATCATAAAAAGAGCTCCACATGGCTCTGGGGTGTTAATAAAGGCCTTCTGAAGTAAACTGATGCATTTGTGTAAGAAAAATATCCATATTGAAAACTTTATAAACTGTAATCTCTAGCTTCACAAGAGAGCGGAATTACAGTGGATAATGTAGGACGTAGGTGAACACGGTGACACGCGGAAGCGAAGAGGATTTGTAAAGAAAATTGGCGGAGGATTTCGATATAAGCCAAGAGGAAACTGGTTTTCCTTTACTGTAAACAAAACTTGGTTCTTGCAAAACTTGCTTATGCTATGCCTACGTCCTACATCATCCACTGGAAGGTCATTCTCTCGTGAACATGCATATGACAGTTAGCAGAAGCTTGAGATTACAGTTTATAAAGTAAATTTAAATATGGAGATTTTTCTTACACAAACGCATCGATTTGCTTCAGAAGGCCGTGTGGAGTACTTTTTATGATGAATGGATGCACCATTTTGGACTTCAAAATCTAAACACCCATTCACTGCCATTATAAAATTATTTACATTTTTGGGTGAACTATCCCTGATAAAGATTTTTACATTGTTTAAAAATCTACTTCTAATAAATGCTGATTTTTGGAACATTCTTTTCATCAAAGAACCCTGAAAAAAAATGAAACACAGTTTCCACAAAAATATTAATCAGCACAACTTATCAAAATTGACAATAATAGGAAATGTTTCTTGAGTAATTTAGCATATCAGAATGATTTCTGAAGGATCAAGCGACACTGAAGACTGGAGTAATGATGCTAAAAATTCAGCTTTGACATCACAGGAATAAATTACATTTAAAATATATTCAAATAATTATTTTAAATTGTAATAATATAATATTTCACAATATTACTGTTTTTACCATATTTTTGATCAAATAATTGCAGCCTTGCTGAACATAAGATATTTATTTCAAAAACATTAAAACTTCCTACCGTCCTACATTTTTTAAAAATAGCAATGTATGAAATCCAGTATTTGATTACAGAGTTAATTTTTGAAAAAACGCCTTTGACCGCAGTGTCGGACCAGGTCCCAAAATACACTTGCAGCCAATCAGCAGTAAGGGGGAAGACTAGTAATAATAGAAAAGAGAGCGCTAAATTTAAGTGCACAGGACTGATATTAGCAGATCAACTATAGATAGAGAGAACTGGAAGATAAAGAAAAAGAGGAAAATATTGCAGCAAGGTTGCATTGTTTCTTTTTTATAGGTGAGTAGCATTGATTTTGCATTGTTTAAAACCACTCATCTGTGTTGGCTTTTGTTTGAATATGCTTGTGTGTCATCTTTGCTTGTTTCCGCGATCATCATTATGCCAGGGTTTTGTGCGTATGTATTGGCCGGAGATATTAAAATAGGTGCGAGATCCTGTTGGAGTATGGCCGTGTTTGTTTTGGTTTTTTTCAAATATCAACACTGTTTGGCAAAAATCGCTTAGTGCACCTTGAATGATTTGCTAATGCCAAATATCTCAGCCAATCAAATTATGAATCACTGGTGCTTCAGAAAACCAAGTACCTCAGGGTCTTGGTTGTCATTCAGGATGTTTATGCCTTTCTTTCTTCAGTTGTTTTTTGAGGAAAACATTTCAGGAATCTCAATATAGTGGACTTGTGAGTTTATGAGTTTGAATGTCCAAAATGCAGTTTAAATGCAGCTTCAAAGGGCTCTAAATGATCCCAACCGAGTAAGAAACAACTGGCCATTTTCTAAAAAAAATAAAAATGTATAAACTTTTTAATCTCAAATGCTTATCTTGTCTAGCTCTGTGATGCACATGCGAACTCTGTGTAATCCGGGTCAATACAGTTAGGGTATGTCGAAAAACTCTCATCTCATTTTCTCCTCCAACTTTAAAATTGTCCTACATCGCTGCAAAAGTACTGACCCAGTGTTGACAAAGTGAACGTGCAAAGAAAATCAAATGCCCTTTACAAAAAAAGTAAAACAGAGATGGATGAGATGGAAGTTTTCCAACATACCCTTACTGTACTGACCCAGATTACACAGAGTACGCATAGCAGATTTAGACAAGACAAGGATTTGAGGTTAAAAAGTATATACATTTTTATTTTTTAATTAGAAAATGATTTTTAACTAGATAAGACCCTTCTTCCTTGGCTGGGATCATTTAGAGCCTTTTGAAGCTGCATTTAAACTGCATTTTGGACGTTCAAACTCGCGGGCACCATTGAAGTCCACTACATGGAGATAATTCCTGAAATGGTTTCCTCAAAAAACACAATTTCTTTACGACTGAAGAAAGGAAAGCATGAACATCTTGGATGACAATGGGGTGAGTACATTATCTGTAAATGTTTGTTCTGGAAGTGAACTACTCCTTTAAGCTCACCTCATCCTCTGTGATGTCACCCTGTTTGTCTTTGATTTTGTTGGCAATGGATTTGGAGAGCTCCACCATCTCTTTGGCCTGCAAGGAAAGATTTACTGAATCAAGACCGATAAACCCGACCATGGCTGTACTGTGTACTGTGTACCGACCCACAAACCTATTGAGAGACTGACCTTTTCCATCAGTTTACTGAGATCCTCAAAGGCCTGAAAGGACAGAAAGATGTTAGAACAGAAACATGAAAAAAATTATATCCAAAACACATGAAGTGCCAAAATCACCTGTAAATCACTGGGTGAGAGTGATTTACAGGTGATTTTGTTAGGTGTGGGCACACCTAACAGGATATCCCACCACTGTGCACTCTCTTTTTATCTTCCATTATAGCTGTGCCAGGAAGCTAATCAGAGCTATGAGGTCATCCAAAATTAAAAACAGGGTCACTTTTTCTTTCAACATCAGGGGCCCCTCAAAAGGGGGCCATGGCGCCCACTGCCTGATTGTTGCCACAGCTTTCCTGATTATCTTAAGCTGGGTGCATTATCCCAGTGCAGTATGTTAGATATGACTACCTGTCAGTCTGTTTCTCTTTCTTACCTCGGAGATGTTTTTATCTGTCTCCTTTCTTTTCTCTTCCAACTTCCGTTCAATACCCACAATCCCCACTGCGCGTGTCCTTCCTGCCTACAAAACCACAGAGAGCAGAAGAGAAAAAAAATAAGCCTCACTCTTTGTTAAACATTCACAAGCACAAACAATAACTCAAAAAACATGCAAACAAATAACAAAGGAACAGGAAGGAAAGGGTTTGCCCAGGGTTTTCGGCTTGAGGGCCACGACCTGTTCTTTACAAGACACAATCTAAAAAAAAAGACAGCTATACAAATGTTTCAAGCTATCTATTATACAGCTATGTAAATATTTGAACAGCATTATGTCACAAATGACAAATAACATCATTACTGTGCCACCATGAGGATGTAACAAGCATTGCATCTTTATTATTCCAAAACAGAATTAAAAGGCATTTCACAAATATTAATTTTATTCTGAAGTATCATATTCCTATAGACTGGGTAACTGACCAGTGGCCACCAGTATGAATATTTATTTCAAATAATTAATGCTATTTTCCAATTAAGAGCAGCTGACAAATAACTTGTATCTAGTGCTTACTCAAATATATATAGCAATTTATCCTTTAGCAATTTATTAATCAAATTAAATAATGTCACTAATTCAAAACAATATCAAATATTCATGCTTGCATTATTTGCATTATTCAGTTATTCATCAAATAATTCTTATTAAAACAATATAGTTACAGTGTTATTGTTAGTTAAAATTATTCTTAAAACAATTTTCAGTAACTAAAAGCTGAAATAAAATAAAATCAAATTTGATGTAAAAAAAAGAATAAAGAAAATGAGAAATGTTTCTTTGGCAACTGAAATAAAGTTTAAGTACTAAAAATAATCTAGACTTACCTGAGTAAAAATTATGTTAATAAAATGACTAAAACTGACTTAATAATACAAAGCTGATTGAATTAAAAAAAAATAAAGCTAATTTAAAATTAAAGCTAAATATACATTTTTAAATGAAACAAAATGAGTTACATACATTCAAAAGTACATAACCTAATTGCTAAAACAAACTAAACTTAAAATGAAACTTAAAAATATAATAATAAAAGGTCATTTAAAATATTAGTATAAAAAAGTATAAAAAATTAGTACAAGTATAAAAAATAACTGAAATATACTAATACAAATAAATAACTACAACATACTAATACATATAATAATAAATACTAAAATAACACTGAACAGTTATAATAACTGACCTTAAAACATTAAATTATATATCTATCTATCTATATATTATATATAAACTTTCCATATTTTTATAGAATTTACCCAAATCTATTCAACACACAAATATAAACAAAATAATAAAATTTATTATAAAAAACACAATAAAACAATAATAAAAGAAAAGTATAGAAGGAAAGAAAGAAAGAGAAAAAGAACAGAAAGAACAAAGCAAAACCCAATTGTTAATGTATAATGTGAAGTTTCAGTTCAGGCTGACCTTGGGTCCTATTCCTGTGGGGATGGGCTGTGAGACAGGCGTATTCTCCCATCGTTTCTGAGTCATCTCCTCAGTTAGACGTCTGAAAAACTAAACCCCAAAACAAAGCACAAGTTACCGTATTTACACCTTTCTAACACTTCTGCTCCGTTCCTCTCTAAATGCCATGGCTGCTTATAGTGCGTGCTTCAAACTGTATTAAGCCAGATTTAGCGGAGCAATAAGCTCCGTGTATGGGGAGCAGAATTAATCTACGCATCATTATCAGTTGAAATATTTCTGTGACATCACTCCTTAATTTACTTACCTCAATCTGCCCATGTTCCTTGAACGACAGCTTTATATAAGAGTACTTGCTGTGCTGGTAGGGACCTGGCTCTTTATTTTCCGGGGCTGGATGCAGGTGAATGACAATCTTGGCACTGCAGGGTTGGAAAGGTAATAGTTTATATACATATAAATTATATATATATATAAACAGGGTGAGGTTTCCAGTATTATTATAGCATGCTACACATGTCAGATGCATTAATCACAGTCACCTCTTTCCAATGCCTGCTGCTTGCTCCTCAAAGAATATGACTTGTGATAAGGGTATGCATATACAGCATTCCTGCAGAGAAAAAAAAAAGATTGTTGACACTGTTCTTCATTTAAAGCAAAAGGACATTTAGGAGTGAGAAAAAAGTTTGACACAAGTTAATACATTGGACATGACTTAATGTAATAAAAGTAAAAAGACACTTAAAGTGGACATACATGATTCTTCTGGTCTCTCCAGAGAAGACGATGGGTACTGAGAAGAACGACTCCCACATCAAGTTTAGCCTGTCAGTGAGGAAATATGCATCATTATTAGACACTGCACCACCAGTCAAAAGTTTTTGAACAATATGATTTTTAATAGTTTTTTTTAAAGTTCCTTCTGCTCACCAAGCCTACATTTATTTTATCCAAAGTACAGCAAAAATAGTATATATATATATTATTTTTATTATGTTGAAAATAGCTGAGAAGAATTATTTCAGGTTTCTTTGATGAATAGAAAGTTCAGAAGAACAGCATTTATCTGCAAAAGAAATCTTTTGTAACATTATAAATGTCTTTATCAGCACTTTTGATCAATTTAGAGCATCCTGGCTAAATAAAAGTATTAATTTCTATAATTTCTTTCCCATCAGTATGAAATGTATAATTATTTATACTGTAGTCAGGCTTTTTGTATACTTTAAAATGTTATAAAAACTTTTTATTTTAGATAAATGCTCATCTTTGGATCTTTCTATTCACCAAAGAATCCTAGAAAAATGTACTTGACTGTTTTAAATATTGATAACAACAATAATAAAATGTTTCACCAAATCAGCCTATTAGAATAATTTCTGAAGGATCATGTGACACTGAAGACTGGAGTAATGGTGCTGAAAATTTAGTTTTGATCACGGGAATAAATTACATTTTAAAATAAATTCAAATAGAAAGCAGTTATTTAAAAAAATGTTACTGTTTTTGCTGTATTTTGGATCAAATAAATGCAGGGTTGGTGAGCAGAAGAGACTTATATAAAAAAATCTTACTGTTCAAAATCTTTTGACTGGTATTGTACCTATTCAAGCAATGCTTAAATTTCTTAAATTTCCATTTTTTATTACCCAATCTAATTCTAAAATTTCTTTCTTCCAACATTATTAATACACTAATCTGTACTACCTAAAATATACATTCGTTCAGCTGTAATATTTACATCAATGTCAAACAGTATGTTTCGCATGATCATTCATTTCACGTCATTTCATAACTTTCAGCTGAATTCACACTATTTACGAAAAAAATACCTTGTCATCGCCATCATAAAGTCTCACTCCTCTTTGCTGAATTACTAACGTTTCGTTCATCTCAAGTAGCCCATTTGTCCAAACGAATCGGTCCATTTTTATAAAAACAGAAGTTAACAGAACTAGAGCATATTTTACATCAAGCCACTACTGTTTACTTCCGCTTAGGTGTCCGGGAATGCGCCTGTTTGCAAAATACGACAGTCCATTCAGAACATCACTGTCCGCATTGCTTTTTAATGTGTGTTATATTAAGTCATACAAATAAACTTAATATTATCCGTTTTATTTAAAATTTCCCATTGTGAGAATTTAATACCTACCTAATTTTGTTAAAATAATTATGTCAAATACGACAAATCGGAAAAGTACAATTAATATGAGTATGTATTTGAAAAATAAAATATAAATGCTTTACAAAATGCCATTTATTTAAAAATATAATGTCAACTCCTCTTGAGGCGTATTTATAAACAGACTCTTTCATGTCGGGGTCCTGACAAAGGAAGTCGCACACGAACTGCAGCCTTTAGCATCTTTGCTAAACCCCAACAAACAGCGACGATATAGCAAAATAAACAAAACTAGCGCGTGAACTATGATCTTCAATCGCTTCAGCGAATTTTTTAATTGTGCAAACATGATAAATGACATGCAAATATCTGAAGAATGGTGCATTTGAAGAACGCGTGGATTTAGCACTGGACTATTGTTGTTCCTCATGTCATAATGCCAGCCTGATCTTAAAGAGACCGCAAGCCTTCTGTTGTACCTGCTGAACCTCTCCGAAATGATTCCGGGTTGATTAATAGAATAGATTATATGCAAAAGTTTGAACAATTTTGTGAATAAAGTATAACAGGGTTATTGCATATAGTTTCCCACCAGCAGGTGAATGAAGGGTCGTCATTGAGATGCTTTAGGAGGAATTGGTAATCAATACAGTGATCAGAGCATCGACAGAGAAGATGGACAAGAAATCCTTTGATATCGTCTTGGACGAAATTAGAAAGGTATAATTTATATTTGCAACGTAATATGCTGTGTCTGTTCTGAAAAGAGGTAGTTTGGGTAATTATGTTTGTTAAATAAACAACATAAGATAACAATAATACTGTAATTTTTGTTTGTTCTAAAGTGTGTTTTAACAGATCAACGAATTAAAGCTATAGAACAGGTCCATGGGTATTTCTCCAGTGAACAGGTATGTTTATATAGTAACAGTAGAGAACTAATTCCGCAGTATTTTATATTTACCTGTCAAACTTCCTTCTTCAGGTGATTGACATTTTGAAATACTTCTCCTGGGCAGAGCCACAAGTAAAGGCAGTCAAAGCCTTGCAACATGTAAGAATTCTGCTTCTTATTGGTTTTATTCATCTACAGTCTTATTAGTTGAGCCAAATGACTTCAATTAACTGCATCACATGGTTTTTCCCCCAGAAAATGGTTGCAATTCCAACCACGAAGGTTGCGAACATCCTTAATTATTTCGCATTCTCAAAGGACAGAATTATTGTACTGGAACTCATAGCTCTGTAAGTTACACACTACTGAAATCATGCACATCAGCAAACGTCCAAACAAATTAGATGTAATGCAGCGATGCAATATGTAATGTATACTTTACAGAAATATTTCTGATGCCCAAAATTACCGTCCCGTGGAGGATGCGTTCCGTACTCACCTCGCTGAGAAGAAACGTGCAAGAAGAATCCTAGAGCAGGTGAAACTTACTCATTTATGTAAACTGTATAATGAATAAACTGAATGAATGCGGATTTGAATGCAGTACATGTCTGTAATTTGTTTAGGTGTGTAAGGTGGGATGTAAAGCTCCAGTGGCGATGATTTCATCCTGCGGGATGATCCCAGGCAACCCTTACCCCAAAGGCAAACCCAGCCAGGTCACTGGAACGTTCCCTGTAAGTTCCTTAACTTTATAAAATGTATTAACTACCTTTTAAATGCATAGTTTAATTTAGCTCTTTAAAATTAATTGTGGCTTTAATTGGAACTTTCCAGGGATTGCCTGCCAAAAAGGATGGAGACGATGCAACCCTTGATGGAAAGGGCATTGCTGCAAGGATCCTTGGACCAAGCAAACCGGTATGTTTTAATGGACAGGTGCTACTGCCCAAACATTTGTTCTTTGAATGTTTCTGATAGTTCATTAATGGCTGAGAATCTCATCATGTGATCTTGAATAGTGAACAGGTGTCTTATTATATCCATTTCTCTCTTTTTCCGTAAGTCACCATCAACGTACAATCCACACAGACCTGTGCCATACCCTATCCCTCCATGTAGGCCACATGCAACCATTGCACCAAGTAAGACTCCTCCTCTTTAAGAATCAATTGTATTATAATTTCCCTAATGTACAAGTAACAATAAACCAGGCATATGCCAGCAATGTGTGTGATATGAAAGTTATTTTGGGGGACTGGATGTAGAATGTTCTTACCCCTTTCTCCGGATGCTGCCCAGGTGCGTACAACAATGCAGGTCTGGTGTCAATGGGTGGGGTCATCACTGCCAGTGTGCCACCCCCACCCTACAGAGCCTCCCCCAATTTGGCAGGTACAACGTGCAGTTGCTATTGCTAGCGCTGTGTGCTGCCTTTAACAGCTGCTACGGCAATGCTGTCTATAGACGCTAGCTCACCACGGCATGCTCTAAATCTGCCTGCAGCACCTATAGCATGCAGTTCGATCATGCTTAAAACTCTCTCTGTGGTTTCTTTACTGATCTGAGCTAATATGGTCATTTCCATATGCTATGACTGATTATAAAAAGCACAAATTCTAGAATGTGTATTGTACACTTGTCATGCTCACTAAGCAGCATTTCAGACTTTCTGGAATCCATGTGTGGATGTAATTTTCTAAATAAAAGTGGTTACGTTAAGGCACTTGCAATAGAAGTAAACTTCAAGATCTTACTGTGAATGGTTTTTATGTATACATGTGTAATTGTGTGAAAGTTAGAGATTATTATCTTTGTATGGTCATAAAAAGAGTCACTGGATATAGCACAGATTAGGTCAGTAAGCTTTTTAATCACACTAGTTTTATATTAACATGCATAATATTTAAGCCTTGTTGGCATTACCTTAAAGGAGAATTCCACTTCTAAAACAAAGATTCAGTGTACTCACCCCCTTGTCATCCATAATGTTCATGTCTTTCTTTCTTTAGTCGTAAAGAAATTGTTTTTGGAGAAAAATATTTCAGCATTTTTCTCCATGTAATGGACTGATATGGCGCCCTGATTTTGAACTTCCAAAATGCGGTTTAAATGCGGCCTCAAACGATCCCAAATGCGGTTGTAAACGATCCCAACCAATTTTGGAAGTTCAAAATCGAGGCACCATGTCAGTCCATTATATGGAGAAAAATGCTGAAATATTTTCCTCAAAAAACTATTTCTGTACGACTGAAGAAAGAAAGACATGAACATCTTTGACAAGGGGTTGACACATTATATGTGAATCTTTGTTTTGGAAGTGGACTTCTCCTTTAAATAGTTTAAATCTACTGCAAGTGTCCTACTGCATCCAATATATTTGCTCCTTTTTTCACAAACCTAGGGGACAAGTTGAATTTTTCTACTGAACCCTGAAAATTCTTTAATATAGATTTGCAACAACTTTGCCTTATTAATTTTATCACAAGGGGGTGCTGTGTCATATATTGTCAGTCCATGTTTAGAGCATGAATGCTTTCTCTGCTGCATTGTGCATCTTATGGTGCAGCTCAAAGATTGGGAGATTTCCTGAATTCTCTCTCGCTTTTCTTCTAATGCATCTTTAAAATCCAACACTAATAAACTTGATGCATGTGGTACCTTTGTCTTAAATTTATGTGCCTTTCTTCTTTTTAATATTTCATTTAAGCTAATTGTTTCATATTTTCAGGTTACAGCCGACCTGTCAGCCAACAAAATCCAACCTCCAACATCTCTGGCACACCGGCTATCTCTCCGCATAACTCCACCGCATCTACTCCTGTCACCTCCCAGCCTCAGCCTACCACACCAATCACTCCGGTTTTTCCTGGCATGGTCCCATCCCAGAACCCTGTAACCCCCTCCCCTACTCCTGCCCCCTCGCCTTCAGTTATCAAAGGGCCTCCTGTCCCAGCTGGCTCTCCCCAAGTTGCCTCAAACTCTAGTGGCCACACTACACCAGTTCCTTCTCCATTCTCTGGCATGCCCCCTTCTGGTCGAAACACTCCTTCAGTCATCAAAAGTCATACCCCATCTGGAACACCCTGTGGAACACCTGGGCCAAGTACAAGTATCCCTCCTTCTCCCTACCACAGTGCGCCCCGCTCAGACACACCTTCCGGTGGACTCACATCTAATCCCAGGGCAACTGGTGACCCCCTGAATCCTCATGGAGCTATGGGATTACATTCAAAGAAGGGGTACCCACAATCCTCAGATTCCCAGTCAGCACTTTCGCTCCCTGGCACTCCCTCAACTCAGTCACATTCAGTTATTCGTAGTTACACACCCTCAGGGATGCCCTCTCTCACTCCTGGACGCTCTACTCCCAGCATGCAAGTTGTTAGTGGATTACCAGTAATGCCTGCAGCTCCTAGTCCTAAACCCTCTCCTGGACCGACCTCCCAGGCAGCCATGAGTAGCCCTGCTGGAGCTTTGTTTAATGAGCAACATGCCAGCTCCATGGCCCGGCACGGCGGAGGTAGTGGAAGCAACAGTCCTGTCCCTTCTGCTTTCAAAGGTCCCTCTCGCTCTGGCACCCCTTCTCTTAGCTCTCTAGTAATGCCTAACTCTGCTGTTCTTGCCCGACCCATGGGCATGGCCCATGGTGCTGCCTCTCCACAATCTTCTTTACCCAACAGTGCTGGTGTAGCTGGACTTCACAGTCTTTCCTCAGCTCTGGGCTCTCAGGCTGGAAGCAGCCCTGCTCCACATTTTCCAGCAATGTCTCCTTTCCCTGGTGCCCAGTCCTCTATTTCCACCCCATCCACTCCTACTCCTCCAGTCTCATCTGTATATTCTGGCCTGGCTCACTCTAGTGCTCCCACACCCTCTCCCTTTGGCCTGGGATTGACCACAGCTCCCTCTGTGTTCCCGGGTCTTCCTCCTGGTGCAAACCCTGCCTTCCCAGGTTTTGGAGGCTCAGGGCCCACAGCAGCAGGTAGTCCAGTGCTGTCCTCCTTAATGGGGCTTCCAGGAGCCTCATCCTCAGTTGCCACCGTCGCACCTCTCCAGGCAGCAGCAGTTGCAGCAGCTGCCGCAGCAGGAGTCCCCTCCTCTTCTCCTGTGCTTCCTGGATTTGCTTCTGCATTCAGCTCTAACTTCAATCCTGCCCTTGTTGGCCAGGCTGGGTAATTTCTTTTTCTATTTTTAATTGTTGCATGACTAGGGTAGCAAACCTGGCACCTGGAGAACTACCTTCCTGCAGGCTCCAGTTCCAACCCACTTGCTCCAACACAACTGTCTGTTCTTATCAAGTAATCCTAAATGCAGTTTATTATGAATTGATTAGCTCATTCAGGTGTTTTTAAAAAATGGCTGGTGTTGAACTCTGCAGGATGGGAGCCCTCTAGAAGCAGGGGTGGCTATCTCTGATTTAAGATTATTTGAAATGACCAGAAAGTGCTAAACCAGGGGTGCCCAATCCTGTTCCAGGAGATCTGCCTACCTGAATAGTTCATTACATCTGTCTGAAGTGATCCTGGAGAGCTTAACAAGGTGGTTCAGTTGTGTTGGAGCAGGGTTGTAGTTGACCTTTGCTGGGAGGTAGAACACCAGGAATGGGACTGAGTAAACTCTGCTCCTGGAGGACTATCTTCCTGCAGACTCCAGTTCAACCCACTTGCTCCAACACGCATTTCTGTTCATTTTAAGAAATTCTAAATGCAGTTAATTATGACTTGATTAGCTGATTCAGGCTAAGGTTGGTGCTAAACTCTGCAGGAGGGTAGCCTTCCAGGAGCAGGGTCAGCTACTTCTGATTTAGGATTATTTGAAGTACACAGAAAGTGCTAAACCAGGGGCGCCCAATCCTGTTCTTGGAGATCTGCCTACCTGCATAGTTTAGTTCATCTGTCTGTAATTATGAAGTGCTCCCGAAGATCTTAAAAAGATGATTTAGTTGTGATGGAGCAGGGTTGTAGTTGACCTTTGCTGGGAGTCAGATCACCAGGAACATTACTGAGCACCCCATGCTAAACCAATATGGATCATCTGAATTTATAGTATGGAAACAACAGTTCCAAAACCTAGTGAGCTACCTACTAAGCCAGCATTATTGGTGCACAACACATGGGCTTCTTTAATGTAGGATGCATTACATGCAGGAAGCACTGTTTTATCTACTACTTGTGTGTATTTTGATGTGCATTAAAGGGTTAGTTTACCCAGAAATGAAAATAGTCATTTATTACTCGCCCTCATGTCATTTCAAATCCGTACGACCTTCGTTTATCTTCGGAACGCAAATTAAGATATTTTTGATGAAATCCGAGAGCTCTCAGATTTCGTTTAAGATCCGAAGACGAACAAAGGTGTTACGGGTATGGAACGACATGAGGGTGAGTAATTAATAACAGAATTTTTCTTTTTGGGTGAATTATCACTTTAAAGTATTATACTGCTAGCTTAGGAACATGGTAATGGGAAAATCTATTGGAATCAAATGAGTATAAAGTAACTTTTGAGGTTCTGCCTCTCAATAATGCCTTAGAAGGCCTATGAAGGCAGTAGTCAGCAAGGCAGGAGACTGGGTTCTTGAACTGGTTGTGTCAAACATTTTCCAGTTGAAATGCTCTGCAAAGTCCAAAGTCTATATTTTCTATCCTCCTTTTTATCAGTGATATGCTAAAGCTGTCATTACTGTCAAAAGTAAACCATAGCCACAAAAACATTTTATTGTCATATGGCTGACTAGCTTAAAGTTTAGATACCAAGTCTGTCAGCAACATATAACACATGTGAATTAATGCTGTATGTAGTGAGCACATATGTGCAATAGCTTTTCAGATAGCACAGTTGCCTTTGAATTTTTTGTTTTTTTACAGATTATTTGAAACTACCTAACAAATGCAGTTAGCAAAATAATCATTAGAACTGCATTATTAATAGGCTTATGTAATGTTGCTTAATGTGTTACTCAGGCTAACTGGTAGTCTCCAGGCCCCTGGAGGAGCAGCTTTCCCAGGCTTGCTGTCTTTCCCCCAGGGATGCCCAGCTTCTCCACAACAGCATCTCCTGCTGCCCTCTCTGGTCTTCACAACTCCGCCATGCAATCTGCCCTTTTACAGGTATATAAAAAATGATACACTGCTATTATTACAACAAGCAAGATTTTTAGAAGAATTATGCAAATGTCAGTGTTTGTTTTGTCTGTGTGATTGCAGGCTCACTCTGCATCAGCGCTCGACAGTTACCCTCCCCAGCCGAATGGATTCACTAACTACCCTGCTGCTGCTGGCTCGAGCTTCCCTCTGCAGCCAGGCCTGCATCCGTCACTGGGCTGGCAGTAATTCACTGTTATTGAGTTACAGAAGGCAGGCATATCGAAAACTATGTGTGACCTAATGTGTGTAAACAATGATGAATTGTGGACTGCATTGCTCTGCATGGAAAAAGGTTTGTCATTTTTCCATGCAGAGCATCACAACACAATTATGGGTAAAGTTCAAAAACTACTGCAGCTCTACTCTCCACTAATTTCCTGTAGAAGAGACTCGCATCTCTCAATTCAAGACAAGCTTGTGGTTTAGAGCTCTGCATTAGCACAAATTTTGGTTGACTTTTGAGGGCTGGGCTGCGTTTCCCAAAAGCAAATCAACTGATCAACTTAGCTTACGATGCTTTTGAGAAACACAGCCCTGAACTGTTTATGTATTTGAATGAAATGAATACTATTTTTTAGTATTATTATTATAATTTTTTGGTTTGTAGAAGATAATTAGGGCTTAACTCTAAGCGTCATAATTTGAAAAAAATGAATCCTAAAATGAATATTAAATATACACCAGTAGAGGAAATGTGAATAGTGTGGGTGTCTAAATTTTACTAAACTGTTTTTCCCTGTATCATGAAAGTAGTGAGTGAACTGACCTTTTCTTCAAATACTGTCTGTCAATACTGTACATGTAAATACCCTTTGAGAATGGGTAAATTAGGTGTTTGCTCTTTGTACTGTAGTTGTTCTGTTTTTTTTAATTATTTTCGGAAGTTACCTTGCAAACTTTAAAGAAGTTGAGTTGCTTTGCAACTCCGAAGTGACTTTAGTGTTACAAATTTTACACTGTTGTGCAATTTTGCCGATATTAAGGTCAGAACCATGAATTTTGCATGTATACAATGTGTAGATCTCAGAGTCTACGGTAATCACGTTTGTTTTCATTATATATTATAAAATATAATAAAGAATATGGTAGGTTTAGTCTAGTATGTTCTAACAGCATCATGAAATAAAAGTTCTTTTCTTAGATTTTCTTTGTTGTTTGTATTTATTCTGAATATTTTGATTAGCAGTAGCACTTCACACTTGCCCTGTTCAGGACTTTCCAGAATGACCACAAAACCCTCAGCAGGTTTATAAAATATGCAACGTAGGCAATCACTACAGACAAACAAAACTAAATTCAAAACTATTTGCTATTAAAATTCCAATGATACTAGATTATTACAATTGGTGAATTGCACTTGGTTTTTAGATGGCTGCTATAGTTAATTTACCATACATGTGTTGGAAGGAAGTTTGTGTTGTATTACTAATTTCCCCTTTTGGTTGTTATAGAAAACCTGGAAAAGTCACTATTGAGGTCGTTGCTGGTGAAATTTTCATAGATCTGTTTTAAAATATTATAGATTATATGTACATTGAATCACCCTGCCCATACTTTTTTTGGTCATGTAGCGGGGGGTGAAATAACCACTTTAAACTTTTCCACGACACAAGTTACGAGACTCCTGTCATTATTAGTTTCCACTTGACCCTTTGAACACTTACCTGGTGTTAAGCAATACTACCTATGAGTACCTGCACGTAATCAATAAATAAAATTTATCACTACATGTATGGCATCACTTTACAACATGGTTCCATTTATTAAGATTAACTAACTACATTAGTTAACATGAACTAACAATGAAAAATACTTGTAAAGCATTTAGTAATCTAAGTTAATAATAATCACAACATTTACTAATACTTTTTTGAAATCCAAAGTTGTATCTTAATATTTTATCAATTGAGCTAACATGAACTAACAATGAACAATTGTACTTTTCTTAATAAATGTTAATCATGATAAATAAATACTGTAGGTCATTGCTGGTTAATGTTAGTTATTGCATTTACTTAACATTACCTAATATTTACATAGTGAATATAGTTCTTTATAAATTAGTTCTAAAAGACGAATTAATTTATAATAATACATTTTTTGTTTGTTTATATGAATTTAAAGTGTTGTATTACAGATTTCCCCTTTTTGGTTGTTAAAGAAAACCTGGCAAAGTCAATATTGAGGTCTTTGCTGGTGAACTTTTTCAGAGAACAGTTACATTACAAACTACATCAACGTTGATTTTCCCCGCCCATACTTTTGGTCAAAAAGTGGGAGTAAAATAATAACTTCAATCCTTCCCATATCATGAGTCACAAGACTTCTGCAATGACTAGTTTCCACTTGACCCTTTGCTTACTTGGTGTTACGCAATACTACCCTAAAACAATGAAATTCCTCATTGACATACATACATTAATACAAAATACTGATATAGTAAATATAGTAATAAATGGACTAGAAACATTAATCCATTTAAATTCTATTTAAAAACCAAAATTCCATAGTTATCAGCAATATTGTAATTTCTTTTGATAATCATGCTTTACTGATATGCAAGGTTAAAATAGCTGATTATTTTAAATACCGATCGACCTACCAAACTGTTTCATAATTCACCGATAGTTTTACTAATAGCAAAACAAGAAACTGTTTTTAAAAGCCAGTTGAAAAAGGCATGCAAATCTTCATAGGGAGAACCACGCTTGCTTGATACCTGAAGAATAAAGCTTCATGGCCTAAAGCAAACACAGCAGATGTGTTTCGAAGAAATCACAGCTGCTTCATTAACAAACATAAGCCTCATATTTCACAATAGATGATGTCACAAGACCATTAGAGTCTGTAAATGATCTTCTAATTGCATTGTAGACAAGGCCACACCCTTCATAGGAAGTGCTTTTGCAGTACAAATACATCTCTCAGATACCCACATAGCCAGTGCCGCTTCAAGCATAGAAACAAACCCATATGGAAATGGAGTCTGAAATTGAGCGAGGAGCCCAGAGCAAGCAGAATCTAATCAGTAAGATCATCTCACTTATTTTATGTGTCCCTTTTGTCTCTGAACATTGGACTTTAACATGTAATGTGCTGAGAATATATTAAATTGCTTAACTTAAACTGCTACAAGACTTGAGTGTTGAAATCGATTGAGATGTCAATTGAGGTTGTACTCTTTAACTATCATCAGTTAGATTTGTCATTTGCATTAGTGTTTGGTTTGCAAAGCAGTCAATTTTCCACAGCGTTTCACAATTGTACCTGTACAAGGATATAGGAAGAACAAAATATACAGTACATATTTGAAGTCAAATATGTTTTTGTTATTTTTAGTAATCCTAGTGAGAAATTGTTTAGATATAATCACCAGGTACTGACAAGAGAGTAAGTTGTGTTACATGTCGCAGTATCTAACAGGATAGTAACCGCAGGACTATTTAAAGCTAAAAAGGAAACGATGGCAGCCACACAACCTAAACAATGCACACTTTTTAAATGTATTTAATAACTTTGTACTAAAATCTTGATGTTGGATTCACAATAGGTTCTGTATTTGTCAACTACTCACTTTAACCTTCAACATTTTGTGGTTTTAGAGGCAACCCATGATGCTCATTCAAACAGTTCCTCTCTTAGGTTAACCTATTGCTCTGTACACTTCAAAACAGAGTAGTTTAGGACTTTTTTTTTTTTTTTTAACAATAGCCAGTACAGTAAAACGCCACGTGTGAACTTGCTAAGTAAAATGTAAACACACGTTAATCTTCCTCTTAAAAGAGTATGATAGACAGGTCATGAACATAAAATATGGCCTTGGTTTGAAATTGTTGGGTGTGCAGTGTGTGGAAAAATTATCGTAGCCTTATCCATCACACTTAGGGGTTGTGGGCCAATGTTCACCACCCACCCACTCATAAAAGACCACCCAGAGCTAATTTATGATGAAGAGGGTCTCCCTGGTGACACGTTTATCTGAGCTACGGCTGATCCAGTGAGGGGCCAATATTGAATTTTTGGTGTAAAGTGCTTCTATTCAGGGTTGAGGGTAAAAGATAAGAAATGGTTCACAGGTTAATTGTTAGTAAGAGTTAAGATGAGCGTTACTGATAAGTTGCCAGTTAGAAAGAGAATTTTAGTTTCTTTGCAAACCAAACTATCTAAATGAATAGCTTATTTTTAAGTTTAGCAGTCAGCTGTTACACTTTTTTTTGTAGTCACTCTAAAATGAAGTGAAACTAGGATGTAGGGACAGTTTTGAAATTGCATGGTTCAGATTTTCCATAAGACAATTGCCTTTAGCAACACAGCTTCCATGTGAAGCATTAAATCACTTGCTGTGTGTGTTAAGTAAAACATGTAATTAGCACAGTGAACAATTTGACATATTTAAGCTCATGTAAGGCATGTGCTGTTTGTGAGACACTGTTTTCTGTGGTTGTGGCTGCAGGTGAAAATAGCGGGGGTCTGGGCTGCTGTGGTTGGATCCTTGTCATCATCTCTGCATTTTTCTCCATCTTGTTATTTCCAGTCACCATTTTCATAAGCATTAAGGTATGAGTCACAATACGGGAAAACAAAACAAATAATCTTGAAAAATACTATTACTAGGCTCTCTTGGACCAGTGCTATTTTAGTATTTCTTGGCCACAATTATTACAATGCATTTTACAAAATAATATGATAACTAAATGCTTTCTTTATTAGTCTTTCACTTTAACAGGAAGTTATGTTTTACACCTGCAGTTGTTGTTCACATGTTTATAACCCATTTTATTTGTTTGGTTACTGTTTTATAGATTGTGAAAGAGTATGAGCGTTCTGTCATATTCAGACTGGGGCGGATAACATCCCGAAAAGCCAAAGGACCAGGTAAACAACGTTTAGTACTTGAGTTAACTGCCAGGCTCTTCGATTCAGTTGTTCAAAGCTAAGGATATACTTAAGTAGCACCAACTTTCAATCAATATTTGTCTTAGACGTTCTTTTAATGAGTTCCTCGTATGTTTACGACAGCTCAGGACATTCACAGAACTTGTTCTTAAAACAACAGATTTGACCTATTACCTCAACTCCTGTACAAGGAGTCAGTTTAGGACAAATAACAAATCATAATGTTTATATAATAACAAACAGGCCTACAATTAACAAATGTTAACTTACCTGTGTCTAGGAATCTTCTTCGTCATCCCCTGCACGGACTCGTTTGTCAAAGTGGATCTTCGAACCATCTCATTTGACATCCCTCCTCAGGAGGTAAACTAAAAATAAATACCCAATAAACAATAAGTTAACATCAAGTAATTAACATTTAACAAAAAAAAATCCGCCAGCGTAAACAGTTCCAGCAAGCAAAGTCCTAGCAATTAACGTTTCCCTGAACAATCAGAACGAATCATTTCCGTTAATGATTCAATGACTCGGTCATGAAGACAGCATTTTGTTTCCTTCTTGAATCAGTCAGTGTGTTATTGAATGAAAAGTTTGAGGTTGAGTTTCGAATAATATAATAGTACTCTTACTTTTTGTGTCATATAAATAAACGGGAGAAATAGTTTTCAGCTTGAGTGAATGACTAAATGACTCATTAAGACGTCACTTGTGCTGCGTCCCAATGTGCCTACTTATACTACGCCCTTACAGTATGTACTCTTTTGGTTTAGAAAAAGTACACACTTTTAAGTGTGTAGTAGAAGAATAGGCAAGCTTTGGGACATACTATCACGTCACACAACTGCGTCTTTACCATGTCACGGTAAACTGGCCTGTCAATCATCTTGTCACAGTTAACATCCTTCACATTTAATTTAACTTCCTACCGTACTGGAGAGAAAAGAAGTAGCACACTGATCTGCCAGTCGCGGGTCTTTAATGCTGAAAACTGCTCATATTTTCTGCATAATGATGCATTTAAAAGTTAACGACCAAACGGATGTTTATAAAACTTCACATTGCTGTTGCAGATAAAATATAACACAGATAACATTAAATAAATATTTTTTTACCAGGTTAAACTTTGATTATTAGTAACTCAATCCCTTTTTTCTAAACATCTCTAACCGCCCGTCGCGCACATCCGCCATGTTTGTAGTTTTTTTTCAACACGTTTTATTCGTGTTTGTAGTTCTTGAATTGTGGGCAATATTAGCCATTAATGTGCACGGATCCACACTTCAAAAATCGACCTGAAATAGTAGACCATCCGGGGACTTTTGGCATACTCTTTTCAGCATACTATTCTTCGGGACACACACATACAATTTAGCATGGATAGTATGAACATTGGGACGCAGGGCAATTTTGTTCCTGAATCAATGTATTTAAACGAATCGCTTCAGTAAATGATTCAAGGACCGACTTTTAAAGTCTGAATCGTTTTAGATGATTCATTGACGAGTACATTTTTGAATAGCATGAAAAACTACATGATTTACTGTACTCATCTCGACAGTCACTTGTTTTGTTCCTAAATAGTGTTTTTATAATTAGATGAGTGATTCAATAACCGAATAATAGATAATAAAACTGTGTTGGCTAATGTTTAATATAATTTAGGAAGAAGTATTTACTTAAGTTGACACATTTCTGTTTTTGTTTGCATTTAGATCTTGACCAAAGACTCAGTGACAGTTTCTGTGGATGGTGTTGTGTACTTCCGTGTAAGTGACCCTGTTGCCTCAGTTGCAAATGTGAGTAATGCAGATTACTCCACTCGCCTATTGGCCCAGACCACCTTGAGGAACGTCCTGGGCACCAAGAACTTGGCTGAAGTCCTTTCTGACAGAGAAGGCATCTCCCACAGCATGCAGGTGAGTGTGACAGTCAAAAAAAAAAAACAGGTAAAATGGTGTCCCCGCTTGTGCATCAATAATATGAATGCAGGTCTGACTCAGGTAGCTAAAATTTGTCCCATAATTCTCCTCCCTGCTGCAGATGACTCTAGATGAGGCCACAGATTCATGGGGAATCAAGGTGGAGCGGGTGGAAATTAAAGATGTTAAACTGCCACAGCAGCTGCAGAGAGCAATGGCAGCTGAGGCAGAGGCGGCGCGTGAGGCCAGAGCGAAGGTGAGTATTACTGACACACATTACTAATGTATGTCTAAATGCATTTTAATGGTAAAAAAAAAAAAAAAAGATTACACCACATTTAATTTACAATTTGTAATATTTGTGATAATACAGGTCATTGCAGCAGAGGGTGAGATGAATGCATCCAGGGCTCTGAAAGAGGCATCTCTAGTGATCGCAGAGTCTCCATCCGCCCTTCAGCTCAGATACCTCCAAACCCTCAACACCATCGCAGCCGAGAAGAACTCCACCATCATCTTCCCTCTGCCCATGGACGTCATGAGCCACTTCATGAAGAAATGATTGATGAATATTCACAAAGTGTACAGATGCTCACAAGTGATTAATTTAGAAATTTTGCGTGATGTTCTTACGTGTCATGTTTTATATATTTCAGTTTTTTGGTGTTAAAGAGATGTCATTTATCTATAACAGGGAAGAGTGATGAGGTTTACAAATGATTTATTTAAAAATACAAAATCCCTATTATATTTTACAGCATATATCTGTGTAACAACTTTCAAATGCCAGTTTTATATTCTTATATGTATGCATGAAATAAAATAAACTACAATTAAAAACAGACTTTACTTTTTTAAAACATTTATAGTCATTTTCACCAATGTCAATGACCATAAGCAACCATTCATTTAGAACCCAAAAAGAAACCAAGAACATCTACACACAGCAAAGTTCTTGGTTCAGATTTTTTTAACCTCTCCATTTACATAAGTGTTTTCTAACCTTCCACTAGAGGACACTATTGTACAAAAAAAAAAATGAAGAAATGAGTACCCAGTGTTCATGTTATGGTGGTAGTTCAAAGATTTGTGTGTGGTTTTCCATCCTTTCCTCTGTCAGTATGATGGCTTCCTCATACAAATCCAGAGACAAAGAATAATGTAAATATATGTGTATGTGTTACATTTGAAATTTCATCTGTGACAAAACTGTGAGAGCAGCAGGGCCCCTTAGGGCCCTAAATGTTATATATATATATATATATATATAATATACATGAGACACTTAAGTGTCAGAAGATGGATATTGCTGAACTGGCTCACATGCAGGCCTTGAAAAATTGAGTTCCTGCTACTGTTGGTGATTTGTAAAGGTGGTCTTCCATCAAGCACACTGATACAGTGGACTCAAGGCCATCAAAAGACATTGAACTTTCTCATTGACAAACCGACCTACTGACCTTCCTACTGTAGAGTGTATTCGAAAAGAAATTTAGGTCACCTACTATTGTAATGTGTTTCCTGAGAAAGTTATTCATTTTCAATTATAGTCAAATCTTAAATGTTTGTATACAATTTAAAATTAGTAAGGGAGAGTGTAGTGCTAATGAACTAATGAACCTTATTGTAAGGTGTTACCCAAATTTTACACTGTTGTGCAGTTTTGCTGATATTAATGTCAGATCTATGAATTTTTGAATGTATACAATGTGTAGATCTCAGAGTCTACAGTAATCACATTTTTTTTTCATTATATATATAAAAATATAATAAAGAATATGGTAGGTTTAGTCTAGTATGTTCTAACAGCATCATAAAATAAAAATTATTTTCTTAGATTTTCTTTGTTGTTTGTCTTTATTCTGAAAGCAGTGTATATGTCACTTCACCCTTCACCTTTTCAGGACTTTACAGAATGACCACAAAACCCACAGCAGCTTCATAAAAAGAGATGCAGTGTTGGTGATTTTCCCTTTTTTTATTGTAGAAAACCTGCCAAAGTCACTATTGAGGTTTTTGCTGTGAACTTTTTCAGAAAGCTTTTCTAAAATATTACAGATTATTTGGACTTTGATTCACCCTGCCCATACTTCTGATCACGTATTGCAGGAGTGCATTAACCACTTCAAACTTTTCCATAACAAGAGTCACAAGACTCCTGCCATTACTAGTTTCCAATTGACCCTTCAATCACTAACCTGGTGTTACACAATATTACCTGTGAGTACCTGCATGTAAGCAATTAAAAAAATTCTCTACTGGATTTAGGTCATACCAAATATGGTAACACAACAAGCTTTTGGAGGGAAGTTTGTGTTGTATTACAGATTTCCCCTTTTTGATTGATCTGACAAAGCCAATATTGAGGTCTTTGCTGGTGAACTTTTTCAGAGCACAATTAGAAAATATTACATACTATATTGACTTTGATTTACCATGCCCATACTTTGGTCAGATAGCAGGAGTAAAACAGCCACTTTAAACTTTCCCAAGTCATGAGTCACAAGACTCCTGCAATGTCTAGTTTCCACTTCACCCTTTGTTCACTTATCTAGCATTATGCAATACAACCCTATGAGTTTCCACATGTAAGCAATGAAGAGATTCCTCATTAGATGCAGGTAATACAAAATATCTATACACTGTAAAAAGTTTTCACCACTTTCAACTTAAAAACTTAAGTTCAGCAGCTGCCTTAAAATTGTAAGTTAAATCAACTTAAAGTACTTTTCTGTAGTGAGTTGAAATGTCTTGTAGTTTTAAATTCAATTCACGGTTATTTGTATAGCGCTTTTCACAATAAATCGTTGCAATGCAGCTTGACAGAAAAATAAAGTTTCCGCATTATATTTAAGAGTAGCTTATCAGTGGTGACTATGGCAGAAATTTACAGTAAAAATTATGCAGTTAGTTAATGATGTATTCACACAAACAGTGAACAGTATTAACAGTAATGATTATATGTTGTGATCAAACTTACAGGAAAATTTGGTAGTTTTCCATGTTGGTTCATGGCTAGTATCATCTGAGAGGGAAACTGTAATCTAAGAGATTTTGTCCAATTTGTAATATCTTTGTCGAATTACTCAAATTTAATATGAATTTTTATATATTTTAACACACTCTGTTACCTTAGATAATTTAGGGGTTTCATCAGGTCTTATTGAAATTAGGGCTGTCGCGATTACCGCAATATCGCAATACCATGCTAATTTTACACTTAATGCATGTGTACTGAATATCAAAGGAGAAGTCCACCTCCACAACAACAATTTACAAATAATTTACTCACCCCCTTGTCATCTACAATGTTCATGTCTTTCTGTCTTTGGTCGTAAAGAAATTTAGTTTTTTGAGGAAAACATTTCAGGATTTTTCTCCATGTAATGGACTGAAATGGTGCCCCGATTTTGAACTTTCAAAATGCAGTTCGTGTGGCTTCAAATGATCCCAAATTGGGTTGTAAACGATTCCAGCCGAGAAAGAAGGGTCTTATCTAGCGTAACGATCTGTTATTTTATTAAAAATAATACAATTTATATATTTTTAAATGCCAAACGCTCGTCTTGTCTTACTCTGCCTGGACTGTTGTTTGTTCCTGTTCATGACAGTTAGGGAATGTCGAAAAACTCCCATCTCATGTTCTCCCTCAACTTTAAAATCGTGCTAAATCGATGCTTTATCTTTTTTGTTAAGGGTGTTTGATCTTTTTTGCATGTTCACTTTGCAAAGACTGGGTCGGTACTTCTGCAGTGATGTAGAATGATTTTAAAATGATTTTTGAAGTTGAGGGAGAAAATACGATTGGAGTTTTTCGACATACCCTAACTGTCTTGAGGCAGAATACACAGTTCAGGGAGAGAAAGGCAAGACGAGCGTTTGAGATTTAAAAGTATTTAATGAATAAGATTTTTTAATGAAAATAACTTATCATTTCGCTACATAAGTCCCTTCTTCCTCGGCTGGGATCGTTTACAACCGCATTTGGGATCGTTTGAAGCCGTATTTAAACTGCCTTTTGGAAGTTCAGATCGGGGGGCACCATAGCAGTCCATTATATGAAGAAACATTTTCCTCAAAAAACATAATTTCTTTAGGACTGAAGAAAGAAAGACAATCATCTTGGATGACAAGGGGGTGAGTACATTATATGTGAATCTTCTCCTTTAAATAAGTTGATAGCATAATGTGTACCATGCTAATTTATACAGTGGCTCAGCACATTTGCACTTAACAAGCCTAAATAGACAGCGAATAAGAGAAAGATCGACTAAGTGCATGTGATTACTTGTCTGTCCTTCAGACCAAGTCTTGTACTGTATGTTTGTGAAAATACGTTGCCATGTGCTTGCGGCACTCCAGACTTTACTGGCGTTAACTGAGATGATTCCGTGTTTAAATAAACAAAGTGATAACGGTTGGACAGGTAGAATATAAACAATCTTAAAGCCTGTACTTGAATACTTGTATAGTTTTGTAATCTATCTATAAGTATGTCAAGATAGTGTCGAACGCAGCACTAAGATCAAGTAAAACTAGCAATAAGATGAAAACCTGAAACCTGACTAAAATTCTTCATAGATTTTTTGTTGTTGTTGTTTGTTTTTTGCAGGAAGCAGCACAATTGAGCAGTCACAAATTTTTCTAAACTTTTAGACATAAACAGAAGATTTGAAATGGGTCTGTAATTTCCAGTTCACTAGGATCTAGTTGTGGTTTCTTAATAAGAGGCTTAATAACCGCCAGCTTGTGCAGTTTGGTACATGACCTAAATAGATAATAACGAATTATTAATATTGAGAAGCGCTGCTTCTGCTACAGGTAACAATTCTTTTAGTAATTTAGCGGGTATAAGTTCTAATAAACATGTTGTTTTAGATGCAGTGATAAGTTTATTTACTCTTCCTGTCCTACAGTTGTAAAGCACTGCAGTTTATGTTTGGGTGTGATAAATAAAGCTGAAATACAAGGTGCTGTAGATTCTACGTTTATTATTGTATTCCTGATCCTATCTATTTTATCTGTGAACTGAACAGTGAGGGAATATATATGCTTGGCCATGGCAGCTTTTAGAGCCTGTCAGTAGCTGGACAGGATACTGGATACTGTCTCAAGATTACAAGTTTCTTGAGAGAATGGGTATTACTGTTGTACCATAGTGCAGAACGTTTTTCTCTAACCATTTTTAATTTGAAGGGACAACAGCTTCTAATGTATTAGAGAAGATAGTGCCTATATTGCTAGCCATTCGTCTAGCTCATGTGCATTTATAAATACACAGAGCAATTGAGACAAATTAGGCAGGTTATTTGTGAATCTATATTACGTGGTTGGAACAATAGTTTTACTTGGATGAGAACGCAGAGCAATAAAGTTAATATCAGTAATACAGCATCAAATCACATGCTGTATACATTGAATAAAACATACAGTTAGCACTGTGTTCTTTTACACAGCTGAACAATTTGACCTGTTTAGCTTCATGTTAGGCATGTGCTGTTTGTGAGAACGACACCGTTTTCTGTGGTTGCAGGTGAAAATAGTGAGGGTCTGGGCTGTTGTGGGTGGATCCTTGTGATTATCTCAACATTTTTCACTATCTTGATATTTCCAATTAAGGTATGAACCACAATAGGACAAACAAGACAAATGATCTTGAAAAATACTACTACTAGGCTCTCTGGGACCAGTGTTGTTTTAGTAGTTTTACTGATTAGTCAGCTGCAGCAAATCAATATTTCATGGCCACTTGTTCATTTATAATACATTTTACAAAATAATATAAAATTTTATTTTGCACTGGAAGTTACCTCAATGCCTGAATGTTTTACACCTGCATTTGTTCACATGTTTTATAACCCATTTTATATGTTTGATTACTATTTTATATTGTGCACGAGTACAAGCCTGCTGTCATATTCAGACTGGGTGGATAACTTCCCGAGAAGCCAACGGACCAGGTAAACAACGTATTTGAGTTGACTGCCAGGCTCTCAGATCTTCGATTCAGTAGGTCGAAGCTAAGGAAATACTGATTTAACACCAACTTTTGCCTTAGACGTTCCTCTGTTTACAACACCTGAGGTCATTCATAACTTGTTCTTAAAACAACAGATGTAAGCTACTAGCTCAACTCTTGTACAAGGAGTCAGTTTGAGACAAATAACAATTCACTAATGTATGGTACAGATCATATAATAACAAATACAATTTAAAATGTTACCTGCGTCTAGGAATCTTCTTCATCAACCCCTGTATGGACACCTTTGTCAAAGCGGATCTTCGAACCATCTCATTTGACATCCCTTCCCAGGAGGTAAACTAAAAATAAATATTCAATAAATGAGAAGGTAATATCGAGTAACTTACATTAACAAACAAAAATGGCAATTAGCTCTATTTTTGCTCCACAAGCGTGAATAGTTCCAGAAAGCGAAGTCAAAGCGGAATCAACTGCTCCTCATCTCAGGGTTCCCAGGTTTCAAAAAAATCTCACCCAATTGCTACTCAAAACTAGCCCAGTAGATCTATAGATCTATAGCGTTGTAGAAAGAGCAATTAAAAACAAACTCTAATGCATAAGATAATAAGTAAACTGTAGGCTAATAATATAAAATTTATATGTATTTATCAATTTAAGACTCCCATTCAGTATTAACCATTTACCAAGTTGCCACATTTCTGTTTTTGTTTGCATTTAGATCTTGACCAAAGTCTCAGTGACAGTTTCTACTGTGGATGGCGTTGTGTACTTCCATGTAAATGGCTCTGTAGCCAAAGTGGCAAGCGTGAGTAATGGATATTACTCCACTCGTTTATTGGTCCAGACCACCTTGAGAAACGTCCTGGGCACCAAGAACCTGGCTGAGGTCCTTTCTGACCGAGAAGGCCTCTCCCAAAGCATGCAGGAGGGTGTGATAGTCAAATAAAACAGGTAAAATGGCATCCCTGCTGGTGCATCAATGATGTAATTGCAGGTTTGATTCAAGTTGCTGAAAATGTGTTCCATAATTCTCCTCCCTGCTGCAGATGACTCTAGATGAGCCCACAGATTCATTCAGGTGGAGCGGGTGGAAATTAAAGATGTTAAAATGCCACAGCAGCTGCAGAGAGCAATGGCAGCGGAAGCAGAAGCAGCCTGTGAGGCCAAAGCGAAGGTGAGTATTACTGACACACATTACTAACATATATCTAAATGTGTTTTAATGGTAAAAAATACACTACATTTAATTTACAATTTGTAATATTTGTGATAATACAGGTCATTGCAGCGGAGGGTGAGATGAATGCATCCAGGGCTCTGAAAGAGGCATCTCTAGTGATCGCAGAGCCTCCATCCGCCCTTCAGCTCAGATACCTACAAATCCTCAACACAATCACAGCCGAGAAAAACTCCACTATCTTCTTCCCGCTGCCCATGGACGTCATGAGCCACTGCATGAAGAAATGATTGACAAATATTCACAAAGTGCTGATGCTCGCAAGCCATTCATTTTTCATTTAGAAATTCAACATGATTTTCTAATGTCATGTTTTACATATTTAATTTTTTTTTTTTTCGTGTTGAAAAGAGTGACAAGGTTTACAAATGATTTATTTAAATAAATACAATATCAAATCATATTTTGGACCATGTAAATACATACATATATATATATATATATATATATATACATATATGTGTGTGTGTGTGTGTGTGTGTGTACTTGTTTTTGCTACATTGTGGGGACCAAATGTCCCCACAAGGATAGTAAAACCTGAAATTTTTGACATTGTGGGGACTGGCTTGAGGTCCCCATGGGTACAAAAGCTTATAAATCATACAGAATGAGTTTTTTTGAGAAGGTAAAAATGCAGAAAGTTTTCTGTAAGGGTTAGGTTTAGGGGTAGGGTTAGGGTAAGGGGATAGAAAATACAGTGTGGAGAGTATAAAAACCATTGCACCTATGGAGAGTCCCCACAAAGATAATAAACCACACATGTGTGTGTGTGTGTGACAACTTTCAAATGGCAATTTTATATTCTATACAATAAGTTTGTAAGAAATTAAATAAACTACAATAAAAATAGATTTTAAATTTCTAAAACATTTATAGACATCTTCACTAATGTGAATGACAATGTCTTTTAGCTGTTCTTCATCTTACCATTCATTTAGAACCCAAAATAAACTTCTACACTGATCATAGTTCTTGGTTCCAGATTTTGAACCTCTCCATTCACTTAAGTGTTTTCTAACTTTCCACTAGAGGACAGTGTTGTGTCAAAGAATTAGAGGAAATGAGCTCCCAGTGTCCATGTTATGGTGGTAGTTCAAAGATTTCTGTGTGGTCTTCCATCCTCTCCTCTGTCAGTACAATGGATTCCTCATACACATCCAGACGGAGACAAAGAACAACACTGAGGGGAAAGTATGTGTAAATGTGTTATGTTTGTAATTATATTTGTGACAAATTTAATAATAGCAACAGTTGGAATAATTAACACGTCCAAATATCGAACCACTTTCAAATAAATAATATAAAATTAAATAAATTATTCTTGAACTTAAAGTATTTAAATGGAGAAGGTATTTTGATGGTAAATTCACTATTGTTCTAGAATCTAGAATTATTCTATATACAGTATTTAATGTAATTACCACAGAAGTAAGTGTAATAAAATTACAGAAACATTTAGAGTAATCCCTTACTTTTCTTTTTAAAGGGAAACATAACGTTTAATAACAGCATTACTTAATAATGCATTACTCAACTGGTGAGTCTTTCAGGTTACATCGTTTCTTCAGCAGATGGCGGCAAAGTGTGTTTTTGTGTAATTAATGAGCTATGTTTTACACAAACCATAGTATGTCTCGTTCAACCAATGAAATGCTCGGTCACATTCCTTACTCTAATGCTATTGGCTCGTCAGTCTTTAAATAAATAAGTCACTTGTCAAAAGGGAGTAAAAATCGCATGAAGGCAAAGGACATCGATTCATTTAAATACAAAACAATACTTTTTGTACATTTTATATGAACAGCTATTATATGGCAGGAGCTTTTTCAGATTTCTACATGTTCTAAACAAAAACAACAGCATACGGATTTGAGATGACATCACTAAATAACAGAACTGACATTTCCTTAATAAAAACAGATGTTTTCACAAGAATTATGGTTTCAGTTTAGGAAGTATATAGACCAATTTGCAAACAGTGATGATGTTTTTGTGGGCGGAGCCTATCTGGTGGCAGAAAATAAGTTTTCAAGTTTATATTTATATAAATTTTTATATTTATATTTCAAAATTTGAGTTTATATTTCAAAATTCTGACTTTATTCTTGCAATTCAGAGATATCTCACAATTCCGATAAAGAAGGGTCAACTGTCATTTTCTCTTTTAAGTTTATATCCCACACTTCTGGCTTTTTTTCCCCTCAGAATGTACAAATTCGCTATTGTTTGATTGAGTTGAATTGAGTTATAAAGTCTGAAATATGAGACATAAACTTGCATTTGCGAAAAAAATGTGAGATAAAATAGGTAAATGTAAAATGTTATAGGTTTAAATAATATTTCTTGCCGAAACTGTAGGGCTAATATAATATGTTCCCTATGAACTGCATATGTGAATATTATGTAGACCTATTGTTTCAATCAAATTCCATTAAAAGTTGAGGCATCATATCAGGTTTCATCCATTAGTCTGTCCGTTTTAACATCTGCTTTTGGCTTCAAATGGCATTTTTGGTGACAGTGCTCTATAAAAATGATTTGCATTCCGATTTTGACATCCAAAGGCACACAGCTGCAGGTAACGAAACTGTGACGTCTTCTCCAAATTGGTCTATAGAGGTGAGCTACTTACCAGATCAGGATGGCTGGTATGAGAGTTAGGCCTGCAGCCAGCAGAAAACTAAACCCAGAGAACCACGACAGTGTAGCTGCATAGATGCTGCTGAACATTGTAAATGAAACACCAACACTCAACATCTCCACAAAGGCTACACACGCAAACATGGCACCTGTACACAAACACACAGCCACAAGGAACAAACTTACACAACCATCAATAATTCAGATCTTATGTGAATTGGGAATGTTCTAGTTTTAGGTAACGGATGGATTAATCTGAATTCGTTCAAGAAAATGAACGAAAAACTGTAATAAATTCTACTCTATTCTGTTGAGATTCTTACCTTGCTCAGACCCAGACACTATTTTGGACATCATGGATCGTAGGACAGGAGTTGGCATGATGGACAGCAGCAATGGCAACCTCACTGCAATGAATAAAACATACACTATTGTTCCTCCTGAAAATAATCCATCCAGCCACCCATTAGAAACTCTATAAATGCCCAAACTCAGTCTTACCCAGGAACATGAGCAGGGTTGACTTTGCAAACGCCGCCATGATGAGGCCGGCTGCCACAGATGTCAACCCCAGCAGGATGATGTAGGCGTCAGGCAGACAGCGGGACAGCAGCGCCACACCAGCAAAACTCACCAGGTAGATGGCAGTGGAGAGAGCCGAGCCATAACCCACCAACACCTCACTCCAACACAGAGGAGTGTTCAGCTCATACAAGATGAAAATTGACATGCCACCCTGCAGGGCTACCTGTGAGAGACATAATAATAATAATTACCATTTTAAAGTGATTTTAGTCAAAATGGCTGAAAAATCATAAATACAACCACTAATGATTTATTGGCTTATCGCTTTTGACCAATAGGTTTTCAAATCTACATGGTGTGTTTTGTGTGAGGTGACAATAGCACACACACAGTTTGGTGTCAATATGTCAAAGCTTTGCAGAGACACAGCCTCAGAGTCATTTTTGGCATCATGCCTCAACTTTGTAGCGGCACTATACAAAAACTGTTTAATCTGTCAACACGAAATCCATAACTTTTTAACAACATGGTCTGACGATAAGTCAAATTTGGTGAAAATCAAACCAATGGTCTAGGAGGAGTTTGAAAAAGGTTTTCAACATAAATCAAAATGACGGACAGGAAGTTCGGCCAACTATGGCAAAATTTCATACTTGTAAATTTTGTTTACAGCATGACCCAAGGAATGTTTTGATAATGATTTTGATTAAAATAGGGTAATGTAATGAAAAGTGATAAGCATTTTTGAAAAACTCAATATTAATGGTTAATAAATGGTTTATCAGTTTTGACCAATAGGTGGCGCTGTTGCCAAATTGATGTGGTATGGTCAGTGTGAGGTGACAATGGCACATACAAAGTTTGGTGTCAATATGACAAAGCTTTGCAGAGATACCGTCTCAGACAGTTTGGCATCATTCCAGCAAATTCGTTTAAACAAAAAACGTTTTGTATATCGACACAAAATCCATAACTTTTTGCCAGCATGGTCTGAAGATGATCTGAGCCAAATTTTGTTTAAATTAAACAAACTGTCTAGGACGAGTTTGAAAAAGTAGGTTCTTTAAACTATAAAAAATAGGGGAAAAACTTGCTGTTCATTATATACATTATCTCGAATATATTTGCAATTCCGTTTGGTGCCACTAGAGGCACAAAAAATTATACACTTCACTGTCACTTCTGATGTACCACAACCAGGTGAAGCTTGTGAATAATGTCAGAATTATCATAATCACCCTGAAAAAAGCAAAAGCAGCCAGCATGAGCAACAGCACTACGTTCCTTCTCCGTTTAGAGGTCGCAAAGAGCAGGTAGACGCCCTGCAGACGGGCGGTAACAGCTTGAGACTGGTTCAGTCGAGGGGCTTCAGAAGCTGAGGGGTCGGATGAAGTCAGACTAGGATCTGGAAGAACCAATGACTCCTTCAAGACCACCAGCACATAGAAAAGGTTTATCAGATGCAGAAAGACCGCAGTGAGGAAGGGCCATGTGAAGCCAGCTGCTTTGATGTAGAATCCAGTGCACAGAGAAGCTAAGCCAGTCAAAACCCCCAAAATCATGTCCAGCCGAGCCATTCGGACAGTTTTCTGTCCTTCCGGATCTTCTCCGCAGAGGTCGGCCACATAGGCGAAACATCCGCCGATCAGAGTGGTGGGGCCGCCCATCAAGCCTGAGAGGAAGGAGGCAGCTAGCAGGTAATTGAGACTGAAGGAGAATCTACTGACCAAAACATAGGAGAGGCCAAACAGAGCGTCGCCCACCAGAGGAGGAACAATGGCAACTTTACGCCCGCAGTAGTCACTGTATGAGACCAGAAGCAAGGCAGATATGAGACTGGGAATGAGGAAGCAGAGTTCACTCTTGAGGAGGAACATGGACGTCTCCTTCTGCACTGCCTAAGAGATGAGAGAAAACAGGAACATAAAACAATGCACATATTTTTTTAACAGTTGTTATGCCTGTAAAGCTTCTTAGTGAGAAATGTAGGGAGTGAAAGTGAATGTGAAATAAGACACCTGTAATTTAAATATATCAAATGACAAGCAGATCCACAGTAAGAGCTTTTGAATTGAAAAAGAATTTTCTTACACACACAAGGACTACAAACAGAAACAAGGACAAAACATGAGCTCAGCTTCAGCGAATATAACCGGTTCTTCAGAACTCTTTTATCAAGATATGAACATCATTATCAATGTAAACTTTACCTAGTTAACAATGCAAACAGTTTAGTCTCCAAACACGCTCATTCTATTTAAACTTTTTAATGTCTTTCTCTGAGCTCTTTTATTTGCTGGTATTTATTCTATATTTTTTAAATATTAAAAACAGTTTATTTGAAAGGTTAACATGTTGTTTTAGTAGTATTTATACTGTTAAAATTATTTAATTAATATTTAGAATTAGCTTTTATTTATTTTTTAGTTTCAGTATTTCATATATTGCCTTTTAAGTTTATAATTATTATTTTATTTTTTATTTATTTCAGTTAGTTGCAGGGCATTTGGTTACATTAGATTTTATCTAATATTTTTATATGATTAAAATGTTTTCTAGACAACGTCCAGAGTTTTTATTTCCCCTATATGATTATGTTAGGTTGTCCTTTCTAGGAACTTAATAATATTCAAAAATAATATTCATAATTTTAATTCAATTGGTATATATTAAATACATTTGTAATTAAAAACACAAAACAAAACAAAGAATTACTGTCCTTACTACAGCTGTCATCATAATAACAGAGAACATTTCTGTTTAAGAGCAGCAGCATTACCAAATGGGTACAATCTAATTCAAACTATTAACTAGTTGCTTATTAACATGCATATTGGCTATTTATTAATACTCATAAAGACCATATTCTGCATGACAGTATTTTACATCCATAATCCTACCCAATACCTAAAGTGAACAACCTTTCTAAGCAGTAATTAGGAGTTTTTTGAGGCAAAAGTCATATGTAATAGTTAATTAACAGTGAGAATTGGACCCTAAAATAAAGTGTGACCTCCAATTATTTTTTTCATTTTTTGTCATACATTTCAAAGGGTAACACTTAATATAGGGACCAATTTACTCTGTCAACTAGCTACTTATTAGCATGCATATTGTTTGCATATTGGCTGTTTATTAGTACTTATAAAGCACCTATTCTGCATCCCCAATCCTACCCAATACCTAAACTTAACTACCTTACTATTAACACCCTGGTGAAAAAAAACAGCATATGCTGGTTAGGTATGTTTTGATGCTGGTTTAAGCTGGTCCTTTGCTGGTCTATGCTGGTCTTTTGCTGGTTCATGCTGGTCATGTTGCTGGTCAAGGACCAGCATAAACCAGCAAAGGACCAGCATAGACCAGCTTAAACCAGCATCAAAACATACCTACCAGCATATGCTGGTTTTTTCACCAGGGCAAGCAGCAAATTAGGAGTTTACTGAGGCAAACGTTGTAGTTGATGGTTTGTTAATAGCGAGAATTGGACCTTAAAATAAAGTGTGACCATTCAAAGTTAAAGATTCAAAGTTGATGCTAGCTAATTTGTTGTGTTACTAAAAACTGTCATACACCATCACACATTCGATTTTCACAGGAGGGAGGGCGTGATAAATGCCTTCATGTAGAAACAAAAGTTTTTTGGAAGTCATAATTGGCCGTTATAGGCTCTGACCTGGTGTATGGTGACATAGCTCTGGTTGTTTGAGCAGTGAGACAGACTCTCAGCAGGGTAGGTCGTGCCGGTCAGCTCGAGCCACAGCCTACGGTACACATACTGCTGCAGCAGAGGGTAGATCATAAACATGGCAAACGCATACAGGCCAACCGCCGGCTCGATCAAAAGCACACGACCCATCCCACTTCCTGCTCTGCACAGGTAAAATAACAGGAGAGATGCTTGAGAGGACATAACAGTAACAAAACCAATGGTAAAAAAAATTACAGTAAGAGATTAGTTACATTTTTATCATGAATATATAATTAAAGCCTTTTGATTACGGCTACAGTAAATAGATTTGGTTATTCTTACCTGCAAGTTATGATAAGAGAAACCTGTCCATATTTAAAGCATTTTTCCTTGTTCAAATCCACTTAAAAAGTCATAGGACACGACAAACAGAAAGATCACTTCGTGGCAGGTTGTTCCGATATGATTATTCATTTGGGACTTCAGAGCCTGTAAGAGAGACATCCACTCCTCACGTTTGTTTACCAAGACGACGAATCCTCAAAGGAACACACACCCTCAGAACACGTAAGTGTGTTTGTGTAGCACAAAGAAGGAAGGAGTGGAAACAAGTAGGGAGGAGAGTTGAAATAAGTCCAGCAGGTACAACATTTATGTCACTGCATTTGATAAAATACCAAACCAAGTGGCATTTATTTGAAAGAAATACAGCAGTGAATTGGAATAACAGAAGAATTCTGTTCTTTAAAAACTCTGCTTGCTTATACGTTCTGGTAAGGTTCTCTCTGAATAAACGTTATTCAAATAATGTTCAGTCATAGTTAATGTTAGTTATACATCGATAATGGAATGTTTTTCTTAAACATTTTAGTTCAACCATTCGCCTAATGTTTTTTAAACTTAGTAGTTTCAGATGGTTCCAAGAACATCCAAAATTAACATTCTATTAGATCTAATAATGTTTGGAATGATAAAATGCAACATTTCCTAAATATTTTCTCCAACGTCCACATTAGGGAACGCAATATACCGGTAATGACGATAATCCTAATATTTAAAAAAATGAAATATGGTTAAAGTTTTAATTAGCCTAGTAGTGTTGCAATATACAGGTATTGTCGATGTTAGAAAATGAATATTACACGTACCATAATATGACACATATCCATAATAATCCATTATTGAGCGTTAAATCCAAGTATGTATAACTGCAGACCGGAGATCTCCAAATAAGGGCGGGGACTCCAAAAGTGGGCAGAACCTGGGAAATGGGGCGGGGTCTCGTTGTGCAAAGACTATTGTCTCTGGCTTTAGCCAATTGTTATTGACTTCCGTTTCAAAATAAAACTTTATAAATTAAACATTGTTTCTATTTGTTTTTAAATAAAGCTAAATATGCTACATAAATAAATATGCTAAGTGCGAGCAGAGCCCAAAAGCGTGTTCGGACTGAAGGTAGAACCTCTGCTTAATGATACAAATGGGAATCCCCGGCGAGCTCTCCCGCAAGTCATCACAGCGCAGCGCAGGGGAAAGGTTTAACTCTATCACTTTGTTTTAAGGGGCATCCCGGGACTTGAAATTCGCAGGGTAGGAGTGTGTAGTGATGCTGAGATTAACTAAAAAGGCCCCATTGTCCGGTGAGGTCCAGTTGGGGAGTTATGGAACGGCCCGGTGATCTTATATCGCATAATTTTATTAACCGTTTATCCACCACATTATTCAGCGCCAATCCCACTGTGCAGTCAATTTTACTGGTTAAAGTTAGGTTCAGGTGTGGGGTAGGTTTAGGGGTTAGAATTGTTTGTGTAGAAAATCAACACTGTGATTGACACAACCAATAAAACCTTTCAAATCGGCTGTGGGGTGGAGTTTGCGCTTAAGTCGACTGGGGGAAAATTTGCGCATGCATGCGCCTGCCTGACAATGGGAGGAAGCCACGCCCTATTTTGGAGCTCCAACCCAGTTTTGGAGTTCCCGCCCCCATTTGGAGATCTCCAGGCTGCAGTTATACCCTTCTCATTAAATTTAGGTGTGGTTTCATTCACACCTGACACCAAAGGGTGCTCTTGCACAGAAAGCCAGACTCATAGGAGTAATAAAATGAGTGACTTTTCAGGAAATCCCTTATATGGACAAAAGCATACAGCTGTCTCTGTAGCTGAATAAAATGATGAAACATGATGAGAATCAGCACATGATCTGTGTTCTTAAAGCTATCTCAGGTATTTTCATATGTGTAATGTATATTTATATTGCAATGCTAATGGGCATAGCCTTTATTGCTGTATCCACCTTATTTTGGCTGTAAGAGTGGGTGTGGCCATTTGGTCTCATCCGCATCCAGCTGTACAAAAACAGCTCATTCGCTTTGCTCCTTGTTATTGAAAATTGGCAGCACTGAATGTAAATGCCATTGAACCGAACGAAACTCGCAAATTTTGCTGATTATTGCTGCTGAAAACGGTCAGTTATTGTCATGTTTTGGGCTAGACTAATCGGCCTGACAGGGAAAAACATTTGGAGTACTATGACTGCCAAAAGTCAAAACAAAAACAAAAACTGAGGAACAAAAGCCGTTTGTGGTTGGCCAAACTAAACCAGGATTTCCAGGGCAAGAATCTTGACAACATTCGTGTTTGTTCTTATCATTTCCGGTCAGGTAGGTGACATATTAGGCTAATATCTTAATTAATACTGCTCATACATATCTTTACCACCTATTAACTTTAGTTTGTCAAAATACTGTGCCCTTACTAAGTCCTGCTCTATATGATTTAGCAGCTTCCACACGCGGTTTAAACAGCATAAATTAGCAGAACAACATTTTCAGTAGTACATTAACCGTGCAATTAATGCTGTTTACATCTGAGTATCTCCAATATGGCTGTGCATCCGGGTAACTGACCAAATCGTGACACAAGTGAACTGGAAGTCTCACCCATAGGCTTACTTCTGTGTTAAAGAATAAGGTGAATCGATATCACAATATATCATTATCATTACATTTTAAGGCTACGATAATTGTGTAGTGAAAAATCTTATATCGTGACAGCCCTAGTTCACATAATCAAGAAAAATTGCTTTCCTAAACATTTGAAAATACCATTTTAATAACGTAATGAGAATGTTAGCGAAGCATTCTTAGAACATATTAAGATCTACTGTAATAATGTTCATATTTTTAAGTGTTCAAATCATTGTTGGGGCCATTATATACAGGTATGTTATTCACAAACAAGCAAAAAAAACATTACTGTTGAAACATTTTAATATTCATCCCCACCCCCCAAAGTGAATACAAATGAGTTATATATAAATTCTTTCCATTCCTTAGTATAATATTCTCTATGCTACAGTTACAGCGTGAACCATCACAAGTTGAAAACGTACACGGGGAAGAAATGATCCGCCAAGACAAACATGCATCGATTACTGTGCACTACAACACAATAAATAGCTTACAAGCGACTGTAAATCCAGTCAAAAAAGACATAATAGAAGTCAAATGTTAGTAAATAGACAGATGGACATATTTCATTCAGTCCAATAAGTGACTCCACCACTCCCAGTTTACATTGACCATGTCAGTATTTTCAGGGGTAAGTTGACATTCAGTAGTTTAGATGTCCACAGGACAAAAAGTCAGCGCTTCTCAGAAATTAATTCTGTTGTTTCAAATCATTCATCATAATCTATGGACTAATGCCATAGTGAGGGTTGAAAAACAACAAGGATTTTTAAGCATATCATTAAATACATATTACTCCTTTAAGTAAATGTAGATTAGCAACAATTTTGTACTTTGTTATAAACCATAGCAGGTGCAGACTGAGGTTGCTGAGGTTTTTTGTTGAGACAATAATTTAAAAAACATAAATAAAGAATATGAAAAAAATGCTAGTAAAATCAACCAAGTTTTAAATAAAAAATAAAATAATAAATAAAATAAGTGTACTTTCCCGTATTAAACCATATATTAGAAGGATATTACTTGTTTGTTATAATGTTGTTGGCTATAATGTAAAAACTTTTATTATTTTTGCTACTTTGCACAATAAATAAAGGCACATTCCTGAAACATTTATGTATTTGTTGTAGTGAATCAAAAGTATTTAGAATTTAGACAAGTTACTAATGTAAGATGATCTGCTGTTGTTTAATAAAAACGTTTTATTTTGAAAAAGGCGCTTTTTGAATGGTGGTATATTATTATTGTGCTTGACAGGAAACATCCAGAAAACGTCCAAAAATCTGTGCCAGAGTAGCAAAAAAGAAACAACGGCAAATCATTCGTATCACAGTGACAGAAGCAAATGAAATGTAAAGCTACATTATTTAAAAATGCATTAGAATTAGAATAAAAAATACATTTCACAGTAATTAAAACAAATTGGAACAGCAAACAATAGTGTCTCAAATAAGGAAAAACATCTGCAAATACATACTTCGCTCCGTACGTGTGATTTTTTTGTCGATTGCTGGTCTTGAATAGCAGATTATTGTACTTCTGTGTGATACCCTGTACAAGCACCAACTGATAATATTATAGAAAAAATATTATCAGTGAAGAGTTTACAAAAAGTCTCATTCGTATCAAAAGTGTCAAAGGTCGACCATTGAAAGATGTATCAATTGTAAAAACACACAAACGAAAAAAATCCAAATTTTCAAAAATGCAAAGAAACGGCCTCTTTGTTTTGAAATATCAAAACCCACTTTGCAAGAGGAATGTGTTCTTAGTTTTCTTCAAAAATAAATAGATAAATAAATAAAAAGCATGTTTTACTGGAAAACGGAGAACTGCCTTTATGACAGAGCAAAATAATTTCCCTGAACTTTATCATACAACATTTTAAAGATACAGTTACATTCTTTTCTACTTCACTCATACAGAGAAATCTCTCTCTAGGTTATGCTACACTCTACAGAGGTAATACAAGAGTTAACCAGCATTACAATAAAGTTACGTCTAACTGCCATATTGTACCTCCGTAAAACTTTCCACATCTATAACAAACCTGCAACACACCTCTGACAGGTGTGACATGAGGTGGAATTGATTAAGAAAGTCCTGTCCTATTAATTACGGGTAAAATATTGTCCTCAAACATTTAAAAAAAACTCAGAGGTGGAAGCTATTAGGAGTATCTAAGCTAACATGACAACTATCCTAGTTGGATTCACATTAAGAATGGAAGACTTACAACACATGCACATCGAGTAGCAAAATGTCCATTAAATTACAAAGTACTGATAAAAATTACAACTACAATTTACAACATTGCCTGTAGTCGGTACCTATACATTTGCTTGATCTCCCTGTTTTATGTCATGCATGAAGTGAGAGCACTTGCTTTTGTCAGATAAGTTAGGAAGAACAGGAAGAACAGACTTGATGCTGAAGAGTTTTTGAAGTTGTTAACCAAGTAACTGGTACAGTCTGGCACAATAAATCTGTGCCAGCGAAGGTTTCATTTCATGTCAGCATTCTGATCTTTTAAAGTAGAAACGCTTGTCTTGAAAAAGCTGGTTTTGCTATTAGCTGGGTTGGTCTTTTGAAGGGTCCGGGAAACATACTGTAACTGCAGTTTGTTAAGACAATGTGAATAGGCCTTTATACTGCAAAAAAATCATTTTCTTAATAAGCAATTTTGCTTACACCTACAATTATATATATATATATATATGTAGTGTGTCACTGAAGACTGGAGTAATGACTGCTTTTACATGGCAATAAATTACATTTTAAAATATATTAAGAAAACGGTTATTTTAAATTGTAATAATATTTCACAATATTACTGTTTTTATTTGTTTTTATCAAATAAATTCATCCTTGGTTAGCATAAAAGACTTCTAAAAACATTTAAAAAATCTTACCAACCCTAAACTTTTGAATGGTAGTATATATATATATATATATATATATATTTACACCACTGCCATGTAAGTTATGCTTAAAAAAAAAAGAAATAATAATAATAAAAATCAGAATAGAAATAAATAAATAAATGGACACAAGTCATAATATTTTAAGTGATTTTGCTCAATTTGTTTAAAAATATGTTGATACTTTTACTGTAAGAAAAAATTAAGAAAATGATATTTTGCAGCATATATACTCCCAGTCAAAAGTTTTTGAACAGTAAGATTTTTAATGTTTTTAAAGTCTCTTCTGCTCACCAAGCCTGCATTTATTTGATCCAAAATACAGCAAAAACAATACAATTTTGAAATATTTTTACTATTTAAAGTAACTGTTTTCTATTTAAATATATTTTGAAATAATTTATTCCTGTGCTTTCAAAGATGAATTTTTAGCATCATTACTCCAGTCACATGATCCATTAGAAATCATTCTAATATTCTGATTTGCTGCAAAAAAATCATTTATTATTATTATTATTATTATGTTGAAAACAGCTGAGTAGAATTTTTTCAGGTTTCTTTGATGAATAAAGTTCAGAAGAACAACATTTATCTGAAATAGAAATCTTTTGTAACACTATAAATGTCTTTTAGCATCACTTTTGATCAATTTAAAGCGTCCTTGCTAAAAAAAGGTATTAATTTCTAATATCCCCCCCCGCCCAAAAAAAAAAAAAATTATACTGACGCCAACTGTTTTAAATATTAATAATAACAATAATAAAAAAAATGTTTCTTGAACAGCAAATCAGCATATGAGTATGATCTCTAAAGTACCACATGACACTGAAGACTGGAGTAATGATACTAAAAATTCAGCTTTGAAATCACAGGAATAAATTACATTTTAAAATATATTCAAATAGAAAGCAGTTATTTTAAATAGCACAAATATTTCACAATACTACAGCTTTTGCTGTATTTTGGATCAAATAAATGCAGGCTTGGTGAGCAGAAGAGACTTAAAAAAATCTTACTGTTCAAAAACTTTTGACAGGTAGTGTATATCTTGACTATTTTGAGACATTCTGAATCAAAACTTGGGAGATTTGTAAAATCAGAAGACGTATCGCATAAAAAAATAAACCAGACCACAAAAAATGCTGGTGCATTTATCTGTAGGAAGAAGGTAGGGCAGAAACCTAAAGTGCTTTTTGTTGTATAAAATTCTCGTATGTCATTCAGAAGAAACTACAGACATTTGTGTTGGAGTCCAACAGCATGTTTTAGAGTCTAATCTAAATTCGAGCTACTTCTGTGTACACAAAAACGGTCTTGCCTCCATGCAGACCAAGCATTGTTGGCAGCACATCATAGGCATAAGCATTAGCATCATTAGCTCTTTCATTCTGATGCTATGCGTTTACAAAGTCAGATCCTCTGAGACAAAAAAAAACTTTTTTGCGTCTCAAAGTCAACAAATGGAAATGACAGAGGCTGTCTGGCCACTGGGTTGACAAAATCTTAATAAACCTGACATGTTCTTCTAGGAAAAACATGGATCGTCTGCACACCAAAACGAAGCGCTGCTGTCACAATGGACAGTGATGGAAAAATGCGCGATATGGCTGTAAAACAGCTCATCTTGGTAAAGTGTTGGCATTTGGGATCCGGGCAGGGGACGAGCGTGCTGCTGGTGAGCCTCTGAGAGTGGGCGTCCCTGGTGCCGGAGACGCCACCTTGTGAGTAGGCGTACAGGGGCCAGGAGAACAGGAGTGTGTGGGGGTCCCAGGACCTGGAGAGTAAGAGTAAGGAGGAATATCAGGGCCGGGGAAGAAGGCTCTGTGAATGGGAGAAGAGGAAGGCGACAGATGGGGACTCGTCTGGAGGAGCCAGAGGAGCTCTTCATTGTTGCGACTCAGCCGTTTCTTCTCGTTGGTCTCCTTTTCCACATACTCCTGAAGGTTTGCGTTCTCCTCAGATAGTTGTCTATAAATTTGAGATGAAACAGTCAGAAGTCTGGCTATGCAAGACCTTAAAGGAGAATTCCACTTCCGGAGCAACAATTTACAAATAATTTACTCACCCCCTTGTCATCCAAGATGTTCATGTCTTTCTGTCTTCAGTCTTAACGAAATTATGGTTTTTGAGGAAAACATTTCAGGATTTTTCTTCATATAACGGACTTGATTGGTGCCCTGATTTTGAACTTCCAAAATGTAGTTTAAATGCAGCTTCAAAGGACTCTAAATGATGCCAGCCAAGGAAGAAGGGTCTCATCTAGTGAAACGATCAGTCATTTTTTTCGAAAAATGTGTATACTTTTTAAGCACTAAAGCTTGTGTAGCACAGGCTCTTAGATGCACGTTCACGATGCTACGAATTAGTGATTGGTCGTTTTTGAACGAATCTTTAATGTGACTCGGGAAGAACGAGTCGTTTCCGGCTCACACTGCATTGGTTGAGCTTATGGGGCTGTCACGTGATGAAAGAACGACTCAAACCCTGGGATGCACGTTTTCACTTACTATTGAATCACGTCAGAAAGGTCACATGGACGTAGGCGGAACTACAGACCCAGTGTTTACAAAGCAAACGCGCAAAGACTAAGAAAGTGCAAGTAAGTCAAACGCTGTTTACAAACAAGAAGGTACAACAATGTCAGATGATGCTGAAGTTGTAGGAGAAAATAACATGGAGTTTTTTGACATACTCTACCTTTTTGAGCCAGAGTACACAAACAATGAACTTGTATTGATTTGACAACATGATTCATAGTAATGACGGGAAGTACCAGGGTTTCTGCAGGTTTTATGAGGGCAAATTTAAGACTTTTTTTAAGACCTTTTTAAGACCAACTAAAGAAAATTTAAGGAAAAAGAAAATCATAGGGAAAACAATACAAGTTCCCTAAGTATAGTTCGAGTTTTACTTTCACTTTCAAATTAGCAGCAATTCAGCGTCTAGCAGTTGTTTGTTTTTAGTTCGTCTGAGCTTTCCCTCTTTTCCTCGCTTTCCTTCAGAAGAAGCGCCATGCACATTTTACTTTCACTTTCAAATTAGTAGCAATTCGGCATCAAGCAGTTGTTTGTTTTTAGTTTGAACTTTCCCTCTTTTTTTCACTTTCCTTCAGTTTTAAGGACCGCTGCTGGCCAAATGGGTGCCCTAAGCGGAATTGTATTGTTGTGCCCCCTCCCTCATTATTGAAGTAAAAAACACATATTATCCAGGGTCAAAATAGAACTTAATAAAATATAAAAGCAAATGAATAAATTACAATTAAATTGTATTATTTATAAATTACAGTTGTAGATCTAGACAGTTACCTATGACTATGATTTTATTAGGCTTAATACAGTTGTCTAATTGATTTTATTGTCTCAAGCATCCAGAAAACACACAAAAGAAAATTAAGCAGTTTTACTACAATAAAACAATGGTTAATTTTGGCAAGGGTTGTGATGTCCACATGTTTTTTGTTGAAGAAATTATAGAGGCTGTAGCATTTCTATCACAAGATTAAGTGGATATTTGAATTAAACGTTTGGTCACTATTAAACAAGGATTTGATCGTGCTGTAAGTGTAACAGCAACAATTATTAGGCCTTTACAGGCATTTGTAATAATATGTAATGTACAGAAATTGTTTATTTCGTATTAGCCCACATTATGTATTTTAACAGTGTTATTTAATGAAACCATGTTTATTTTTAATTAACCGATCATTACTGGCTCATTGTTTTTATATAGGTTAATGCATTTTAAGTCATGGAAACTAGTAAGGCAGGTGCGTTGGTGGTGGTAGAATTATTACCAATATTAAAACACGTTATTAGTGTAAACAGCCGAAAAGTTTCTCAGGATTATGAACGCACCTGAAAGTGATACACGGACGTCATCTTTGCATTTTTCGTTTTCTTTTCTTGGCGCCATGATTGCAGTCAGCCGCAAACATGAGGCTACTTGAGGTGAGAGCGGGCGCGGGTGCGCCGCGAATGCGGGAATGGCCCGTTACGTGTGCTTAGCTTGCCTCCCTGGGAGTTGGTGCCCGTCGCAGTCTGCGTACTCTGCGCCGGTACTGCTTGTTAAAGCGTCCTGTGCATTTTACTTTCACTTTTAAATTAGCGGCATTAACGTAACGTACCGAACTTTTATTAACAAAACAAATAATATAATTTAAAAATAATAACTTATAATATAAATGATATAAAATAATTACTTACACAAAGTTTAAACAGTTTTACAAAACTGAAAAACACTGTGTAACCAAATAAATAAGAAAAGTAGAACGTTTAGCAAAATGAATAAGAAAGCTTGGAAGCACGGCATACACCTTGCACGCTTAATATAACATTAAAAAACAAAAAAAAAAAAAAAAAAAAAAAAAACAGTTTAAATAAATAAAATCAGCAAACACTGTGGAACCAAATAAATATCACACTTCCACTGTTACCCTAGATAAATAGCAGAAGTCAACAGACTTTTCAAAATCCAAAATATCTATAAAACAGGCGCTTTTGCATTTCGTTTTGAAACTCTTCTGCCATAGTCTTGTCTTTCTCACCTCTCTCTTGTCAGTCAGCTCGACTCACTTTATGTGATAAAAGAAATCTGATCTGTGATGCGACTGTCGTTCGGCACACTGCATTGAGAATAATGTTCAAGAACGCGCATCCCAGAGCCTGTGCTACATGAGCTTTTGTGCTTAAAAAGTATACAAATTTTTATTTTTCGAAAACAATGACCGATCATTTCGTTAGATAAGACCCTTCTTCCTCAGCTGGGTTCGTTTAGAGCCCTTTGAAGCTGCATTTAAACTACATTTTTGAAGTTCAAATTCGGGGCACCAATGAAGTCTATTATATGTAGAAAAATCCTGAAATGCTTTCCTCAAAAACCATAACTTCTTTACGACTGAGGACAGAAAGACATTAACATCTTGGATGACAAGGGGATGAGTAAAATATTTGTAAATTGTTGTTCTGGAAGTGGAGTTTTCCTTTAACTCACCTAAAAATGAAACAGATTATGAGAAATTCAGCATTGCATCACTTGCTCACCAATGCATCCTCTGCAGTGAATTATTGTGATGTTTTTATCAGCTGAGTGGACTCTCATTCTGACGGCACCCATTCATTGCTGAAGATCCACTGGTGAGCAAGTGATCTAATGCTACATCTCTCCAAATCTGTTTTCATGAAGAAACAATCTCATCTACATCTCAGATGGCCCTAGAGTGAGTACATTTTTAGCTAATTTTAATTTTTTGATGAACTATAACTTTAATTCAGATTCTTACCTTGACACTGTGAGATGGCGGTCAATGCGGGCCATCAGGTCTTCATTCTGCTGCTGAAGCACCTGGACCCGCTCTTCCAGATACAGGTTCTTTTGGGCCTGCTCGAAGGATCAAGTGAACACAGAGCTCGACATTAAATTCTTACACAAACTTCCCCTGCCTGGACAACAGGGGACTGAAATGTGTTTCATGTGAGGAAAAAAACAATGAGAATTCATACAAGCTGAAAGGAAAAGAGAGTAAAAAGCTGCTTTAAAATAGAAGCTGGCCCAATTTTATTAATAAATAATATAACGTCCAAAGGAGCTGAAATGAAAATAGAAGTTTTTAAAAAAAAAAAAAAGGTTTGAAGTGGAAACTGATTCAATATCCAAATCATAAATAATGTACTGTAACATCACAATAAAATGGATTTTTTAAACACAATACATACAAGGATATACAACACTCTTCAAGTATGGGATGAAATTAGACTCAAAACGATTAATAAATGCACGCACTATTATCCATGTACTGGATCAATTTTATGCATGTATCTTACAATCCACAAACAAATGCCTTTCAATTTGAGTCTGTGGAATTCGGGATTAAATGACTGTGCAGCGATTTGTACAAATACAGACATGTTTGCAAATAAAAATGTTCTGTTCTGCATTAATATATCATAAATTGCTCATGCAAAAAGGAATCAGTGCATTTGTGGATCAGGTGACACGCGTGCATTTATTGAGGTCTTGCTCGAGTCAATCTTGTTCAGTTCATTTGGATTTTGAGACTTCATTTTCGCAGTTTACAGCATTTCACGACGCACACACACACAAACTATCAATGAACAAGGCCAAGTGCAATTCATTAACGTGCACGCGATTCGAAAAATTCGCAAATTTGCATCACTACACTGATGTGAAAATTGTTATAATTTGCATTAAAGTATCACAGTTTGTGGATGTGGTGATTAAAAATGTTCATTTGTGGATCAGACGACATGCGTGCATTCATTCACATCTCTTCTGAGTCGATTCTATTTGATTCATTTGAATTTTGAGACTTTCGTTCCGCCCTTTTAGCCTTGCCCAATCCACACACAGCTCGCGATCCACACGCAGCTGAACCTAAGAAAATCGGCGACCGCTAGATGGCGCTATAGCCCCAGTCACACGTGCGCATTCCATTGTGTACGCTTTTATGAATGTTACATCGTGTTTTATTTGTTTCTTTTTGGTTTGGCTATTCTCCCCTGCCAGTTGAAATATAGTAAACATGTTTCATTGAACTTGTTCTAACAGAATGGCTTTTATTAATTTTGTAAAACAAGAACTTCGTCATGGCACCTTTTTTCTGTACTTCAATGACACGTTGTTAGTTTCCTTCCTTATTATTATTATAAGTGCTATTGTAGTTGCTCATTTGAGCCATTAGTAATCGCACGTTTATATTAAATTAATTATACTATATTAAACCAGTGAGCCGTTTATAGCCTATTCCGCGCTCAAGCGGACGAATAAAGCTTGCTGACTAAAGCAATGACAATGAATGTCTAGGGAAAAAATAGCTATAACATATTTCATGTACTTATTGCTAAACTGTTTTCTGAGTCAGTGTCGGCTGCAGAGATGAAATTGATGACGCTGATTCGCCATCTTCGCAGTAGGAGAGAAATTTCATACGACTTACAGTAATGAGAGAGTGTATGTTATGGGTTTGAAGAGGATGATTTTACATGTGAAGAAGACCTTTTTTGTCAGAAAGCCTGGTTTACATATTAAATAATATATTTACATAATAAACAATAAATTGGTTTAATATAATCAATTGTGATGCTATCTGGGAAAGTGCTGGGACGTTTTAGGAAATTCGAAAAATAGGTCGCACGCAAGGTTTTTATTTATTTTTCATATCGTGAGATGGCGGAGCACAACAACGCAATCTTACTGTAACTAAGCTGCTCACTTAATCTTATTATAATTGACTATTTCACATCCAGAAATGAAGGATGAAGTAAGTTACTAAGAGGAAGAGTCCAGTGAACTTTTAAGCAGAGTGAACAGTTGCGCTGCGCGCATTTTTCTAAATGTAAACTTCAAGGTATGGCTATTCGTGCTATCTAAACATACAAGAGATGATCAAAAGTTTGGTGACTATGGCCATGATAAAAAAAACGGAAAACAAACGTTAGTCTATTTGTGTAATGATGCAGTATAGCGCTCCTGATTTGACAGACAGCTCTTGTTAAACCCGTGAAGTGAAAGTGAAACCCGTCTCACTTTAAACCCGTTTTTCACAAAATTCCATTCCTGAAAATCAAATCTATATCAGCCAACTTAAGATAGCCATACTGTTACGTTCAATCTACGGAAATATAAAAAATAAAAAATTGGAAATAAAAACAGTTTTGAAAAGGGCTTCCCTGGTGAAAAAAACAGCATATGCTGGTTAGGTAGGTTTTGATGCTGATTCATGCTGGTCCTTGACCAGCAACATGACCAGCAAAAACCAGCAAAGGACCAGCTTAAACCAGCATCAAAACATACCTAACCAGCATATGCTGTTTTTTTCACCAGGGTGAACCCAGCTTTCATATGGTATCAAATAAAAAGTTAAATTTCACCATATGTTGGGTGAAATTTCCTTGATCGCATCACACTTTAATATAAACGTGCGACTAGCTAATGGCTTAAACAAGCGACTATAATAGCACTTTAATAATAATAATGATAATAATAATAATAATAATAATAATACAAGGAAGGAATAAGTGACAACGTGTCATTGAAGTACAGAAAAAAAGGTGCCATGACGAAGTTCTTGTTTTACAAAATTAATGAAAGCCATTCTGTTAGAACAAGTTTAATAAAACATGTTTACTACATTTCAACTGGCAGGGGAGAATAGCCAAACCAAAAAGAAACAAATAAAACACGATGTAACATTCATAAAAGCGTACACAACGTGTGACTGGGGCTATAGCGCCTTCTAGCGGTCGCCGATTTTCTTAGGTTCAGCTGCGTGTGGATCGCGAGCTGTGTGTGGATTGGGCAAGGCTAAAAGGGCGGAACGAAAGTCTCAAAATTCAAATAAATCAAATAGAATCGACTTAGAAGAGATGTGAATGAATACACGCATGTCGTCTGATCCACAAATGAACATTTTAATCACCACATCCACAAACTGTGATACTTTAATGCAAATTATAACATTTTTCACATCAGTGTAGTGACGCAAATTTGCGAATTTTTCGAATCGCGTGCACGTTAATGAATTGCACTTGGCCTTGTTCATTGATAGTTGTGTGTGTGCGCGTCGTGAAATGCTGTAAACTGCGAAAATGAAGTCTAAAAATCCAAATGAACTGAACAAGATTGACTCGAGCAAGACCTCAATAAATGCACGCGTGTCACCTGATCCACAAATGCACTGATTCCTTTTTGCATGAGCAATTTATGATATATTAATGCAGAACAGAACATTTTTATTTGCAAACATGTCTGTATTTGTACAAATCGCTGCACAGTCATTTAATCCCGAATTCCACAGACTCAAATTGAAAGGCATTTGTTTGTGGATTGTAAGATACATGCATAAAATTGATCCAGTACATGGATAATAGTGCGTGCATTTATTAATCGTTTTGAGTCTAATTTCATCCCATATTTAAGGACCCTATGAGGTTTGTCATGCTTGTTCAGACATGAATTCATCTCCTTCCTTTATAGTTTATTTTATGATCTTTTTAGGGGTTTTTAAAGTACCCCTCAACTCTTAAAATATTTTGTGTTATTTGAGTTAGCGCTTCAGTAAGGAATGTGATGTAGACTGCCACTATATAATCCAATAAATATTTTATCATAGAAATGAATGATTATTTAACATCCTGCATTATAAATAATTCCAGTTTGTTTTCTTTTGTTCTGGAGCAATTTTTTGTGCACTTTTATGCTGCAGCTTTTCTTTTAATTGCATGGTTTTCTTTTGTCCTGACACAATTTTTCTTTTACATTTCCTTTCTTTTAGCCGCAACTTTTAGTATTTGTTTTTATGGAAGCCCGTTTCCACCACTGAATAAAAATTTAAAAAAAGGCTATTGTAACTTTTTATCTCACAATTCTGACTTTTTTTCTCATAATTGTGAGATATAAATTTGCAGTTGCGAGTTATGAAGTCAGAACTGCCAGATATAAACTCGTAATTCTGAGATAAAAAGCCATAAAAAGTCAGACTTTATAACTCACAGTTATGAGTTTATATCACTCAATTCTGAGAAAAAAATTAGATTTTCAAGATTTTTACTTTTTCTTGCAATTCTGACTTTATTCTCCAAATTAGGGCTGGGTATCATAAAAAAAAATTCAATGTCGATCCCGATACCGATACCTTGACTTCGATACCGGTTTCTGAATGATATTTTTTTCGATACCAATTTTATGAAACCAATTTTAACAAGATTACATTATCTCAAAATATTTTTTTCATCTTATTTATTATTTATACAGATTCAAAGACTCCTGAGCCACTGCGCAAAAGAACAAAATATATCCAACACAATAAATCACTGAAAATAATTTTAATAAAGCTCAAAAAGTTTTCAGTTTACACATCTGTTACATTCACACTAGTGCATGTTCATTTTAAAATGCATAGCTCAGACAGAATCATAATTTCTGTTCATTTTCCACTAATTTACTGACAAGCACTAGCACCTTCCAGCGCTGTCTGCCGGTATGTATAACGTTATATGCCTTCACTCTTCTGCAATTGCTCAGAGCACATAACATATTTCAACAACATTACATTGCCAAAACACACATTCGACAGCAAACGGAAGTTATTACAAACACTCGCTGGTGGTTTAAAATGAGTTTTGAGTAAAAGCGGAATATAAATCTTATTTATTGTCTTATGTAGCATCATGTTACCGTGTTCGTGAATGATCACATAACACACACTTTCGGTCATGTAGTATGGACAGATATCTTTTAAACAAAATTATTTTTAAACAAAAAAGCACCAGTATAAACGTAGCCTTACATCTAAGGGGGTTGTGATGCTTTCACGCTAGAGCCTCACGTGTGAGCCATATCTCTGAGTGTAAACGGTGTAAACTACCAGGTGTGTTCAACTTTGTCATGGCTCTGCGCAGGATCAGGAGAGCTATAGAGAGCAGACTGCTTCGTATGCTTTCGGATCCCTCTCGTGGATGCCGTGTGAGTACGGTTTGTTGCTGCGTCGACCAAAGCGCACGCACAGCGGAGCTCACCACTGGCGTGCAAGCCGCGCTCAAAGTTCAAATTAGTTGAACTTTTGCTGCTGTGCTCTGAGGGCTGCGCATTCCACGTTCAGTGTGAAAGCCGGCGGTGATCTAGTCGAACACATCTAGTGCTGCAGGCTGATTGGCACACTGATGTTGACGAGATTAACCCCTTAGGTATCGAAGTTTGGTAACGAACGACAAGAGGTTTTTCGATACTCAATGGTATCGAGGTGCCTAAAAAGTACTGAACTCCATAAACAGCCCTACTCGCAATTGCGAGTTTATATCTCGGAATTCGGACTTTTTTTCATGCAATTCTGAGGAAAAAGTAAAAAGTACGGGATATAAACCCGAAAATCTTGCAATTCTGACATTTTTCACGCAATTGAAAGACTTTTTTCTCAGAATTGTGCAATATAAACTCGAAATTCTGAGAAAAAAGTCATAAAAGTCAGACTTTATAACTCGCAATTATGAGTTTATAGTCAGATTTGCAATTCTGACTTTTTTCTCGCAATTGCGAGTTTACATCTCACAATTCTGACCATTTTTTCACCCAGTTCTTGTTTGAGTTTATATCCTGCAATTCTGATTTTTTTTTATACAATACTGACTTTTTTCTTGCAAATGTGAGTTTGTATCTTGCAATTCTGACTTTTTTTCACCCAGTTCTTGTTTGAGTTTATATCCCGCAATTCTGATTTTTTTATACAATACTGACTTTTTTCTTGCAATTCTGAGTTTATATCTCGCAACTGCGAATTACAAAGTTCAATTTTTTTTTCACAATTCTGACTTAATAACTCACAATTGCGTGTTATAAAGTCATGATTATCCACTTGCAATGAAAAGGTTTATGTCTCGCAATTCTGACTTTATAACTCGCAACTGCAAGTTTATATCTGACAATTCTAAGAAAAAGTCAGAATTGTGAGACAAAAAGTTGGAATTACCCTTTTTTTTTTAATTCAGTAGCGGCTTTCAAACAGGCTTCCATAGTTTTTATTTTATTTTCATTATTTTTTTTATTTTGTATGTTTTCTTCTTTCTGCCAGTAGTGTTTTTATGTATTTGCACTGTTTTTTTTTCTGCAGGTGTGTTTTATTTTACCTGCAGCAGTTTTTTTTTCACTGTGACAGCATGGAGTGAGGACTCTGTCCTCTTCAATACTTGAAACTGCTTACAGGAACACGCTAGACTGCACAATTCTCCAGCACAGTGTGTTTATCCTGCACACCTATTCATTTGGAGCTTACCACTTTCTCCAGATGACAGATCTTCTTCTCCTGGTCATGAATTTGCTGGTTCTTCATCTCAAGAACCTCTTTCAGACTCTTCAGATCCTCCTCAATATGTTGATACGGGGCCAGCGCATCCTGCAAATACATTTACAATACTTACTTTCAGTGTTTGTGTGTCTGTATCCAAGTATCCCTTTATTAATGTCTTAAAGAAACATACCACAATCTGTTCATCAGAGCTCTTCCTCAGAGCTTCTTCAAAACGCTTGGCTTTGTCTTTCAGAGTCCGGTTCTGGAAAGTCAAAGTGTCCACCTGGTCCTAAAGGAAACGGTACTGTTACTAATGAATTCCCTTTGGATGAGTAGCAAAAATCTCAAACCTTAAGCAAACAAATCACCTGAAGTGAGAGGCGCAGTTTCTCAAAGTCCTCTTCTAGACTGGCCTTTTGCTGTTCATGGGCTTTCCTTAAGTCTAAGAGAAATGAAAGCAATTTTAGTTCTCCTCCACATTTCTGTCAGCTGGTTAGTTATTAATGGTGTTACTAACCAGACCCTCACCTCTCATGGTCCTGGCATGCTCTTCCTGCAGTGTCGCCATTGTGATGTTGTGCATGGTCTTCAGGTCTTCAAGGGCGGCCTCATGGTTGGCAGTCAACTCTTCGATCTAAACACCAAACAAACAGCTGAGTCTTCATATTCATGCCATCTTAAATTTATTTTCCACCATCGTCAGCCAGATGATCAGACCTGTTCCTGGTGCTGTGTGCGCAGCTCCTCCACCTCTGACTGGTGCTCTGCTCTGAGATGGTCTCTGTCAGAAGCGTGCCGTAATCTCAGGTTCTCCTCTAAGGTAGCGAGTTCAGACTCCTGCTGTACCTGTAACTCTCTCAGCTCCCTCTCAAAACACTCCTCCAGCTCTCTCTTCTCCTTCTGAAGACGATCCCAGCGAGCTGCGTTAAAGGCTGGGTGATATGAGGGAACAGAGCAGATGGATTTAAATAACTGAAACCTGGTTTTGTCTTAGTAGTTTATGGGCACACATAAACCTCTTTGAACTCACCCACTTCATGATGAATCCGACTGAGTTCCTGGGTCAACTCTCTCTCCTTCTCCTCAGCACTTTCACTCTGAAACACACACACATACACACACACATTAGTTTTCCATGTTTATACTGTACAAACTGTATTTTTTATCCCAGTACTCTAACCCTAGACCTAAACCTACCACTTTATGCATTTTTTAGATTTTCAAAAAACTTCATTCTGTATGATCTGTTGTTTATTGTTATTGTTTTCTGATGGGGACCAAAAAAATGTCCCCACAAGGACAAGGATTCTAATGCCATGGCAAAAGTTGGAGCAAAGCACGTTAACTGTTCTGTCATTGGCTGCACAGATGAGCACAGAAACACTATTTAGAAACTCAGTCGCAGAGGAGACAATAGAGAAGTGGAGTTATTGATTCATTAACTGTATATTACGCTGCTGCCACACAAATCTAATATGGACTTGATTTCTTTCCCAGCTGTTTACCTTCACAGACATAACTGACTGTTTTTGTAAACCTGTGTGTTTTTAACATAAGCTTGTGTGTATTTGACAGTTTAAGCGCAATAAGACATGAAAGAGAACTTAGTTTAGTACTCACATGCCATGTGACAGCCACTATCTGTGCGCTCAGAAAACGTATATCAGAAGTTTAAAATAATATGGTTTAAAACGAGTGATTTCAGTGCGATAGACATGCTAATCAAAACCAAACAGATGTTTTTTGGCAGTGTATCTGAGGTACAAGCTGTAAAGACACAGCTCTCTTCTAGAAAAGGAGGTGGGGAGCAGCAGCTCATTTACATTTAAAGAGACATGCACAACAGTGTGTTTATATTACTTATATAACATATTGTAAAAAGGGGCATAATCGGTATCCTTTAAATATAATATAACTCATTTTCTTCTATCATGGTGGGGATTTCCCATTGAATTCTATGTCTATTTCCTAATCGCACCCCAAATTTTTGAATTGCATTTTTTTTTAAATTTCATTATTTATGAAAAACTTATTTCTGAATTATTTCAGTATTTATACATGTTTATTATCAATATGTATATTTATTGTAATAAGATTTACCATTTTTGGAGGGACATTAGGTTCAAAGTAACAATATCAGGGTAAACAACAAATAAAACATTTACAAATTTATATTATGCCCAATTACTTCATGGTTTATGTAGTTTTACTAATTAATAATTCAATAATCACAACCATAAACAATGCATTTTTCAATGCATACTTGTTTTTGTAGTAACTAGTGTGGGCTACATTTAGGGCCAGTTTTACTGATGGCTTGCGCGAGTGCAAACCTCTTTTAGAGCATTAAAATGAATCACACAATGCATTTTACTAACATTTGTGCTTGTCAAATTACTAGTACTTGCGCCATTATTTAACGCCCAAAAACTATTTTGCACTTGAAATGGCGGCGTAACCGCAGAAAACAGAGAGTGTGTGGTAGAAGAGAGAGGATTTTTTCCACATGTATTCATTTATTTGTAAGAATAACACATTTGTAAGAAGAACACATTATTCGAACACATCCTTTGCCAAGCTATGTTATTTTTATAAGACGACTTGGAACCCTCAACTAGAAGTCTCGCAATACCAGGTCTATCAAAACTTCTAGCAAAGGCCTCCAGTTCTTTTCAGCATACTGTGGCTTCTTTATTTCATTATTCTTTATTTGCGACTACGCTAATTTGCGCTGAGCCTGGTGTATTGTGTTGGTCGATATGTAAATGAGATGTTGTGTCTTTGATTGTCTTCTTTGATTTGTGCATTGTTATAAATCACCTGCAGAAAATTTCCATCCCATCGGTGCCGTTTTGGAATTGCACTCTCGTCCTAATTTGCCCTGCTTACTAGTCCTTAGTATTACTTTTATTGCCTAAATAACATCAAAATATAAAAACTCAAACAGTGTTGTGTTTGAAACTGATAAACTAAACACTTCTGCCTTGTCCACAAAAATACATTTTCGTTTGAAAGCGCATCTTTCTCTCTCCATTTTTGGCCATCTGTCCAATGTGAGGCGACATTTTTGTCAAGAAAGAAGAATTGTGGTTAAAGTGGTTAAATAAAAAAAAGTTTTCACATTGTAGTGTGGACTGTAAAAATGGATGCTTTTGAAAACGATGATGCATGTTTAGTCAAAAGACGCATAGATATCTATGTTTATACCAGTTTTGTATCTGATATGCTCTACTTTCAGACACACTATTCATATAATAGTGAGTACGACCTAGACGCCAGTGAATGGTGGGATATTTTCATAAATAAAATGATCCTGACAAAAGAACTGTGTGAAAACTTATGTCTGTTCTTTCTGTATAATCTGAGTGAGCTTTTATGAAGTTTTACACGTGGTAAGGTGAATTTCCGACGTTTCAGTGTAGATGAGAAACTTTTGGAAAACGCTAGTGTGGACGGAGAGCATTTTAAAAGGAAAACACAGTTTTCAAATGTATCTGGATTAAAGCAGACATAGCCCTAGACATTTCTGTAATGTAAGATGACAAACAAGCAAGAAATGATGATGCAATGCTGCAGAAACATTGTCACTCTTGTGTGCATTTAACATTACAGAAAATGTACAGTAAACAGGATCACCCTGATTATGAAAAGCACTTAAAAATAACACATGTACTATAGAAACTGTGAACATTGTAAACCCTTTTACTGCTAAACACACAAACAGGAATGCATGTTGAAGAGAGGAATGCAATTAATATTAATGCAGTATGTGCAAGAATGGGTTTTTAGATTTGGATTTTGAGCCTCACTGACCTCTTTAAATTTGTCTTGAGTTAGTTGTGTTAGGATGAATTTTCAAGCCAGTTATTTACTATTGTACAGCAGGTGGTGCTGCACTCCAAAAAAAAGTCTTTATTTATACTGTTTATTCATTTAGCAGATGCTTTTATCCAGAGCGAATTACAAATATGGATGGCAACATATGATTCATCCTAAGGAGCCAGCGATATGCTTGTGATTCTGTGTGCAAACAGTGACTCAACGGTCTGGGTTTGCACACAGTTACCTCATCCTCACATTCACGACAGATTAGATGAAGACTGTTGTGTTTCGTTTTTGTTTTCTGTTGTTGAGTGTTCAGTTTCTAGTGGTTGAAATAGACTGAATGTGTCAGTTCAAGGAGGCAGCATGTCAGTAAACAGTAGCGATCGCCTAGTGGTTAAGGCTTTGGCATGGTAACACAAACATCTCATGCAGACATGTGAAGGCCGTAAAATCACTGTGCCCTTGAGCAAATTATTTGATCGCAGGATTTGTACCAGAAGGGATGTCGCTGTAGTTAGTGTACTGTGAATCATGGTGGATAGAATGTACTGTGTCAGTTAAAAAAACAGCGTATTTAGAAAACAACGTCTTTAGAGTGATTAATTCTCAAAAATTAATATAAAATAAAATTTGTTTTATTTAAAAGTTTATTTCATAGTGATTTGATTATGTTTTTATGATTTTACTCTGAATAATGAAAATAATAAAATAGAATATATATTTATTTAATAGTCTTGATGACTTTATTATGATTCCAAAATGTGTAAAGTAGTAATAAAGAATATGCATGTGTTCATATATAATATAATATAACATAATAATGTATAATAATGTATAAGTTTTATGACGTTATAAATAATAAAATAGAACAAAATTAAATATTTTTTTATATTTTTAATGACTATTCCGATTCTAAAATATGTAAAGTAGTAATAATAAAGAAAAAGTATGTCAAAATAATATAATACAATATAATATAGTTAATATAATTTGATTATAATAATGTTTTTATATAATAATGTTTTTATGATTTCATGAATAATGAAAATAAGAAATTATAAAATACAATAAAATAAATGTTTTATTTCATAATTTTGATGTTTTATGATTTGAAAATATGTAAATAAAGAAAAAATGTCAATATAACAATATAATATAATAATGTTTTTATGACTTAAAAATAAGAAAATATTCTAAAAAAAATGTTTTCTTTCATAATTATGATGCTTTTTATTCTAAAATATGTAAATATTAAAGGAAAAAATTCAATATAATATAATATAATATAATATTTTTTGACTATGAATCATGGAAATAATATAAATAATTACAATATTTTCCATAAAAAAGTTTAGATAACTACATTATGATTATAAAATGTGTTAAATAGTAATAATAACTCCAAAGATTCGAAAAAGTATTCTGCAGAAGCCCAAGCGTTTGGGTGGGATGGCCCTTCCAAATTTTTTGTTTTATTATTGGGCTGCGAACACACGGTCCATGTTGTACTGGATTAACTCAATGAATCTGGACAATGCCCCAGCCTGGTTAAGCATTGAGAATACTTCCTGTAAATCCTCCACGCTGAAAGCTCTTTTATGTCTTCCCATCGCGCTTTCCCCATTGAAGTACACTGATAATATAATAGTAAAAAACAGTCTCAAAATTTGGATTCAGTTTTTACGTAATTTTGGTCTGCAAGTTACCTCTCTGTCTTCCCCAATATATTTTAATCCTTTGTTTCCTCCTTCTACTATGGATGGCGCTTATGCCTTTTGGAGGAATCAAGGTGTCCATACTGTAGCTGATCTTTATATTAATGGTACATTTGCTTCATTTGATCAGCTAAATGTTTTGTATAATATTCCAAGAAGCCACTTTTTTAGATATTTACAAGTACGTGACTTTGTCCGTAAAAATTTTCCAAATTTTCCCAATGCCCCACCTCCCTCTGTAGTTTGTGCGCGTCATTGTCTTATTCAGTGTAAGGTGGTTCATAAAGTTCACTGGTCAAAATGCAAGCTTGCACGGATCAATCCATCCATTGACCCAGAATGTGACAGGTGTCACTTAGGTTTAGCCACACTAACCCATATGTTCTGGACCTGTCCAGCTCTCTCTTCATTTTGGGGGTCAGTATTTTGTTCTCTTTCAGCCATTACATCTGTAGATATAACACCATCACCTATTATTGGCCTCTTTGGTGTGGTACCTGCTCATTATGCCCTGCCCACTCATTTTTTAAACTTGGTGGCCTTCCTTACGTTGCTGGCCAGACGTGTTATTTTATTAAATTGGAAGAGCCCTCAGCCACCCTCCCACACGCGGTGGATGAAGGACGTACTGTTTTTTATGAAACTAGAGAAGATTAGGCACTCTTTACAAGGGCCTAATAGAACATTTGCTAAAATTTGGAAGCCCTTTCTTACTTAGGTTAAAACGCTTCAGCTGGACCTAGACTGATCACCCCTGCCAACCCTTCTATATAATGTTTACCGGTTAATCAGCCTGTAACCCTTTTCATCTGTATTTTGAGTATCAGGATGGTTGTACATATGTAGGTGTATGCAAATTGTTTATTTTTCTGTTTTTATTTATTTATATATTTATTTATTTATTTATTGATTTATTCTTTTTCTTTGTTTTGTTTTGTTGTGGTATTGTCATTTTTTTCATGTTTGTAAAATGTCTAAAATTCAAAATAAATCATAAAAAAAAAAATAGTAATAATAAAGAATGAGAATTTTCATCCATAATATAATATAATTATATAATAATAAAATACAACAAAATAAAATAACTGTTTTATTTCATAGTTTTGATGACTTTATGAATCTAAAATATGTACAGTAGTAATAGTAAAGAAAAAGAATGTCAGTATAATATAATATAAAAAATAATATAATATAATAATGTTTTATGACAATGAAAAATGAAAATATAAAAAAATAAATGTTTTATTTAATAGTGATGATTTTTTATGATTCTAAAATATGTCAAATAAATTAACAAATAAAATAATAAAGAAAAAGTGTCAATATAATATAATATAATATATTTTGATGACTTTGAATAATCAAATAAAAGTTTTATTCTAAAATGTGTAAAATAATATTAATAAAGAATGAATGTGTGCCCATGTAAAAAAAAAAAATATATATATATATATAAAAAATATATTAAAATACATTAATTTCATACTAACTAGTATACATACTGACATATCACTTGAGGCGTACTGATATAAAAATTATAATTAATTTTCATTTGGAGTACTACTTGTGCACAATGCACATTTCTTATTATTAAGCCTAAAATGCGTTTTAATGTTACTATTGATGAGGACTGTATAATTTTTGAATAACATCGGTATTTAATATGATAAGATTTAATATTTAATAAGATATTTAATGTACCTAAAGTATACTTGCAATAGTTCCACTTTAGCACAATCAAATTAAGTATATCCTTAGTTGGACTTCAGCACTACTTGTGCACAATTAAACTGCATTAAGTACAAAATGAGTTGTTCCAATTTAGCAGAGTTTAAGTATAACAGTTTAGTACACTAAAAGTGCAACTGGAGGGTACATTTTATTAAGTACATAAATATGTAAATGTATTTGCAGTATACTTAGCATGAAATAAATCTATTTCAAATACATTTTAATATATTTATTGTTCACTAGGGAGCCCAAACACATTTTTAACTGACTGTGATCTTTAATAAAATACCTTGAGGGAGAAGTGCTGAGTGCAGATCACAAAGACCTCCAGACTCATGCTGGTTTTCTTTAGCTCTGCCTGAAGAGCCTGCAGTTGCCTGGCTTGTTCTTCACAGCGACCCTGCAAGAGCTGTATCTCTTCATGCCTCTCTACCTCCTCTCGCTCTTTTTCTTTCTTCTGCTCTTCTTCTTTTTTCTTCTCTGGGCCCGGAGAGCCAGTACGAGGCAAAATCTGCATGCTTGACCCTCGGACGGCTACCGTTGCCCTCTGTTGCCTCTGAAGGACTAAAGAAGGAAACACGAGAAAAAAAGCACTAAAAAATCAATTTCATTAAACTCATCTCAGAACGGCTCTGTGTGAATAAAATGGCCTCCATAATGCTAAGACACCCCAGGGAATCCTGTACACTTAATAACCATGAAACAATTTACATAAAGCTTTACCATAATTTCTATACCTAACTGGATTACTCGAATCCTCTATAAGTAAAGCAAAGAGACTATACAAAGGCTAAACTGCTTTCATTGTAATGTAAAATGAGGTATGTGACCCAAAGCTAACGGCACAGTGGCTAAACAAACCATAACAAATCTTATAGTTCAAATAAAATAATAGAATTGTTACGCTATATACTTTCAATTCACAACGCATGGATTACAACGGATGTATAGATCAGTCACACCAAGACAGTTGAAGCCCTCATGGAAGTTAAACTATCAATTATGCTATGTAGATACATGTTTACTTGACAAACTGCTCAAAAAACTAGCATAAAGTCAAGGGTTTTGCATTACTGAAATTTAAAATCAAGCCGTGTATCTTAATGCGCTTCAAGATGAGCACGCAATCCAAAACACTCATGCTAATGCTAACAGCAGCTAATGTTTTGTTCTGCAGCTGTGTTAGCACTCATTCTATGATGCATTTGATAAACACATTAAGCCAGATGGAATGACAGGATGATTTACAGCTATAATTACTGTAGAAACTAATCTTCAGAAGAAAGACGGAGTGATTTAGAGCTGCTAATTGCTATTATGAAGACTCTGTTGTCCTCAGTGTTGAGTTTGCAAGCAATTTATTTGTTAATGGCTAGCTACACATATACACAGTGGCCTTTACGGCTATATTAGGTATTGAATTAGCCTCTGTATACATCTTAGCAAGCTATAGTTGTCCTGTGTACAGTGGAGACAGCATACTGTATAAGAATGTAGACTAGCATTACGGTTCTGTTAAATACAGTTGAGGTCAAAAGTTTACATCCCCCCTTCAGAATCTACAAAATGTTATTATTTTACCAAAATAGGAGGGATCATACAAAATGCATGTTATTGTTTATTTAGTACTGACCTGAATAAGATATTTCACATAAAAGATGTTTACATATAGTCCACAAGAGAAAATAATAGTTGAATTTATAAAAAAATTACCCTGTTCAAAAGTTTACACCCTCTTGATTCTTAATACTGTTGTTGCCTGAATGATCCACAGCTGTTTATTTTGTTTAGTGATAGTTGTTCATGAGTTCCTTGTTTGTCCTAAACAGTTAAACTGGCTGCCGTTCTTCAGAAAAATGCTTTAGGTTCCACAAATTCTTTGGTTTTCCAGCATTTTTGTGTATTTGAATCCTTTCCAACAGTGACCGTATGATTTTGAGATCCATCTTTTCACACTGAGGACAACTGAGGGACTCGTATGCAAATATTACAGAAGGTTTAAATGCTCACTGATTCGCCAGGAAGAAAAACCATGCATTAAGAGCTGGGGGTGAAAACTTTTGAACAGAATGAAAACGTGTACATTTTTCTTATTTTGCCTAAATATCATGTTTGTTTCATTTAGTACTGCCCTTCTGAGGCTACAGAAGATACATGTTTGACAGAAGACAAAACCCTTATAGCACACAACATCACGGAGATGTCTATTTGACGTCTTTAAGATTCTTATGATTTAGAATGTAAAACTGACATCTTACAGACATCTGTCAGATGTTTGTAGACAGCAGACGCTTTCCAGATCTAGTAAACTTTAACAGACATCTTGCAGAAGAACGTGTACTATCTGGGAATAAGTTAAATTTACCCTGATCTTTAAATTCAAAAAGTTTTCACCCCCTAGCTCTTAATATGTTTTTTCCTTCAGTGAGCATTTGAACCTTCTGTAATAGTTGCATATGAGTCCCCCAGTTGTCCTCATTGTGAAAAGATGGATCTCAAAATCATACAGTCATTGCTGGAAAGGGTTCAAATACACAAAAATGCTGGAAAACCAAAAAATTTGTGTGACCTGAAGGATTTTTCTGAGGAACAGCAGGTAGTTTAACTGGTCAGGACAAACAAAGGACTCATGAACAACTATCACTAAACAAAAAAAAAAAAAAAAAACAGCTGTGGATCATTCAGGTAACAACACAGTATTAACAATCAAGGGGATGTAAACTTTTGAACGGGGTCATTTTTATAAACTCAACTATTTTCTTTTGTGAACTATATGTAAATGTCTATTATGTGAAATATCTTATTTAGGTCAGTATTAAATAAACAATAACATGCATTTTTATATGATCCCTCCTATTTTAGTAAAATAACTAACATTTTGCAGATTCTGAAAAAAAAAAAGAGAGAAAAAAAAAAAGTATATACCTTTTAACCACAAATGCTCATCTTGCACTAGCTGTGTGTCCAAGACTTCATGCATTACGTAATCACTTTGTGACGTAGGCTGGAAGTACCGACCCAGTGTTTACAAAGCGAATATGCAAAGAAAGTCAAACACCCTTTAAAAAAAAAGGTAAAACAACAATGTCAGACGATTCTAAAGTTGGAGAAGAAAATTAGATGTTTTTCAGCCTACCCTACCTTTTTGAACCAGAGTACACATATGAAGAACTAATCATGTGTGACCTTTCCAACGTGATTATGCAATGTGCAGTCGAGCTAGTGCAAGACGAGCATTAATGGTTAAAAATTATATACATTTTCATTTTTTTTAGAAAATGGCAGATCGTTTCGCTAGATAAGACCCTTATTCTTCGGCTGGGATCGTGTAGAGCCCTTCGAAGCTGCATTGAAACTGCAATTTGGACCCTGATCCCCATTGAAGTCCACTATATGGAGAATCCTGAAATGTTTTCCTTAAAAACCTTAATTTCTTTTCAATTGAAGAAAGAAAGATATAAACATCTTGGATGACATGGGGGTGAGTAACTTATCAGGAAATTTTATTTCAGGAATGAACTAATCCTTTAATACTGTTATTCAGCAGGGACATAAGTGACTGTAGTAGTGCACAGTATATAGCCTAGTGAAAATCTCCCTGGTCAAAAACAAAGAGCTTTAATCTTAATCAAAACAACCAACGAGCTCCTGTACTAAACCAACGTTAATTTAAATAAACATTTTCATACATTATACTGTCTCAAGACAATCCAGTCTACCACACACACAAACCAACCATCAGCCTCCTAGAGTGGCTTAATCTTTAGCCCGATAATCAGTCTCTATGACAACAAAGAGAAAATCAGCTTTTTCAGGTAGTAAGGTGGGCGAAACTGATGCTAGGACGTCGATTCGTTGCTCATCAGGAAGACAATGACAGCAAGAGTGCAAGATGCACTCTGAAATCTCCTAGAACTGTATGTTTACAACACACAACATTTTGTTTTAATGGGTGACTAAATACTGAGTATCATTATTTTTAGTTCAACATGACAGCTGAACTTGACTCTAGCGGCCACACTGATTACATCCTGTATGAAGCTCTCTCTCATTCTATGTTTGTGTGTGTGTATGGAGAAAAATAAGAGGGTTACAGTGGAGATATGAGATTTATCCAACAGTGTGGCATCGTCTAATGGAAGCACTGTACTCTGTAGAGCAGCAGGGGACAGCTATGAAAGGAAAGCAATATCTTGGGTTGATCTTTGTTCTGGTTGGTTACCTGGAGACTGCGGTTTAGGAGACACTACAGCGAGTCTCTTAGGGGAGGAGAGGGATGAACGGGTGCCGTCAGAAGTCTTCTGGAATTCCTTACGGGATGCTGTGGATAAAGAAAGACATGGGTATGAGTTAATGGCAGTGCTCGGGAGGTTACCTGAATTAAAGGATATTCGCTCAGGGAACATATACAGGGCACAAGAGCGCAAATCCATGAATGCATTCACAACAGTAACCACCATCCCCTTTTCCGTCTCTTTTCGTATCGCTCTCCTCTTCCACGGTGTCATAATATGGTCTCAGCGGTCTGTGGATCGATTCCAATAAGAGGCAGCCAACCACAAAATAACGCAGCTGCTAGGGTCCGATGGCTACACGGGTTTGACGATATGACATTCTGAGAGGCTGCAGGCATCCGTGGACCAGAACACAGTATAAATATATGAAATAAAATAATAATAATAAAATAAAATAAATTATGTTTCACAAATCTGGTCAGATTTGTGGTCAGTGGTCAGATCAGACCAAGACAACGGAAAAGCGAAATAACTAGAATAACTAAACCTGATGTACATCATAATATAAAATGGAGAAATATTACTATAATAATACATTGTAAATTTAAATGTTCTAACTTTACTTGAAAAAATCTTGCAAAATTATTGCCTCTAGAATCTAGTTAGGGTTATTTAGTGTAATCACTTTTCACAAATTGGCTTCTGATTAAACTTGTACATATTGAGCAACCTAAATTAGATTTTTATGAGGCAATAAGTTTGCAAGATTTTGCAGTTTCAAGTAATATATACATATATATATATATATATATATACACACACACACACATACAAACACACACTACCTGTCAAAAGTTTTTGAACAGGAAGATTTCTTTATGTTTTTAAAGATTTCTCTTCTGCTCACCAAGCCTGCATTTATTTGATTCAAAATATAGCAAAAGCAGTAATTTTTTGAAATATTTGTACTATTTCAAATATCTGCTTTTTATTTGAATATATTTTAAAATGTCATTAATTTCTGTGATCAAAGCAAAATTTTTAGCATCACTACTCCAGTCTTCAATGTCACATGATTCTTCAGAAATCATTGCAATTTGCTGATTTGCTTTCAAAAACATTTATTATTATTATTATTATTATTATCAATATTTAAAACAGTTGAGTAATTTTTTTTCAGGATACTTTGATGAATAGAAAGATCCAAAGATAAGCATTTATCTGAAATAAAAAAAAAAGCTTTTGTAATATTATACACTACACCTGATTTATTTATTTTGGAAAGAAATGATAGAAATTTATTTATTTAGCAAGGATGCTTTAAATTCATCAAAAGTGATGATAACAATTATAATGTTACAAAATATTTCTATTTTAGATAAATGCTGTTCTTCTGAACTTTCTATTCATTAAAGAAACCTGAAAAAATTCTACTTAGCTCTTTTCAACATAATAATAATAATAATAATAATAAATGTTTGAGCAGCAAATCAGAATATTATAATGATTTCTGAAGGCTCATGTGACTGGAGTAATAATGCTAAAAAATACAGCTTTGAAATCACAGGAATAAATTACATTTTAAGACATATTCAAATAGAAAACAGTGATTTTAAATAGTAAAAATATTTTACTGTTTTGGCTGTACTTGGGATCAAATAAATGCAGGCTTGGTGAGCAGAAGAGACTTCTTTAAAAAACATTTAAAATTTTCCTGGTTCAAAAACTTTTGACTGGTAGTGTATATATGTATATATATTCATGAGAACTTAATTTAAAGTGTTTTAATTTAATTATGAATACCTCCCTTATAAGACCCTATTGCCAAAGCATACCTTATTAAATTATTCAAGTGCAAGGGCTTATGGGTATTCCACCACTGTATGATCACTTAATGTAGCCTGATCTAGTTATTTTTTGTTTTAATTCTACAGTAATTTACATGCACAGACAGAACTCCTAAAATACAAGTATAAATATAGTATATTCTCGTAACAAATTAATTACTGTATTATTATTTTACAGTCTTTGTAATATCACCCGAACAGATATGAAGACACAGACGCTGCCTATGCGATTACAGGAAATGATTGAAGATGCTGCTGGGATTGGAGCTTGTTTCAAATCTCCAATCTCACAACAGAAGGGGGTGCGTATGTTTTTGGGGTTGCTGCTTTTGGCTTACTTTCACCCTACAGAGCGCGCACACACAAACATCACATTGCAACGGGGGTCCCAGAGCACCTAATTACTGCCAGCTCATTTCGACATGTAGCAGACAGCCATAGACACCCCTCTAGAATCCCAATAGACTCCCTCCTCCCTTGGACCCCACTGTTACCCCACCCCCCATTGCTGAGACAGCACCTACGGCATCAGAGACACCGGTGCATCATGGGCGGGTGCATGTGAAGATGTTTGACTCAAGCATGGCGGTCTAAATGCAGTATGTTATAAATTCAGATCCATATGAGTAATGCGACAGCTGGACAGGGTCTCTGAACTGTTTTCAGCAGTAGGGTCTCATGAATTTTGTCATGGCTTACTACCTAGACGGCATGCTAACCCTAGATCGGTAGTTCATGATGGGCCAGCTGCCCCTGGCAGCCGTTTTGTCCCTTCAGGGTGCTGGAGATTTTGTCAGGATGACAAAGAGGGTAGCAGCAGGCAGAGATATAGACTCTCGGAGCTGTGGTTAAGGATCAGCAAATGTGGCATTGAAAATGGGACAGAACTGATAACAACACTAGAGAGGGGGACAGGTTAAAAAAAAGAGAAGGATGAGGGGAAAGAAGATAAACAGGGCATCTTAACAGCCTCATTATCCTTTAGGCAGCAGGAAAACGATTGGTTAAATGGGCACAGGCGAGCTCTGATTGGACAGGCTCTTCTGTAATGTCACCAACATGCACAATGGCTCATCACTTGCTTTAATCGGATGATTGCATCTTAATGATCGGCCTAATTGAGCTGAGATAAATAAGCGATTGTAAGCAAGTGTATGAAATTCAACTAGTATGCACTGTATTGAGTATTTACTACAAGAAGTATGTTCTAAACAAGATCAATTCCTTCAGAATGCACTATATATATCATCAACAATCATGTATTTAAACAATTATGTACTACAAAAGGTTTGCACTACTATACGTATTTTTTTCTAGTATGCATTGCAGAAATATGTAGCTAGCATGCACCATAAAAATGAACTAGTCTGCACTGCACGTCTCTCCAGTAAGTATGCACTACAATAAGTATGCACTCCAAGTGTGCACTATAAAACATATGGACAGCTAATATGTGATTCAATAAGAATGTCCCATGAGTATGGAATTCAACTAGTATGCACTACATGAAGTATGCTTCAAACAAATTCCATAAATAGCACTACAACTAGAGTAATCTTCAGCCAGTACTACAACAATCACGTTTAAACAAGTATGCACTACAAAATGTATGTGCTACAAGAAGTATGGTCTAAATGAGATTAATTGCACCAGAATGCACTATAACTAAAATGACCTTTAACCAGTACTACAACAATCATGTATAAACAAGCATGCACTACAAAATGTTTGAACTACTAGAAATATTTTTTTCAGCTAGTATGCATTACACAAATATGTAGCTAGCATGCACCATAAAAATGAACTGGTCTGCACTGCACATGTCTCTCCAGTAAGTATGCACTACAATAAGTATGCACTATAAAACATATGGACTTCAGCTAATATGTGATTCAATAAGAATGCACTATGAGTATGAAATTCAGCTAGTATGCACTACATGATGTATGCATCAAATAAAACTAATTGCATAAATAGCATTACAACTAGAGTAATCTTCAGCTAGTACTACATCAATCATGTTTAAACAAGTATGCACTACAAGAGGTATGTGCTACAAGAAGTATGCTCTAAACAAGATTAACTCCACCAGAATGCACTATAACTAAAATGACCTTTAACCAGTACTACAACAATCATGTAGAAACAAGTATGCACTATAAAATGTTTGAACTACTAGAAGTATTTTTTCAATTAGTATGCATTACACAAATATGCATGCACCATAAAAATGAACTTGTCTGCACTGCACATGTCTCTCCAGTAAGTATGCACTACAATAAGTGTGCACTCCAAGTGTGCACTATAAAACATATGAACTTCAGCTAATATGTGATTCAGTAAGAATCCACTACAAGTTTGAAATTCAACTAGAATGCACTACATGATGTATGCTTCAAACAAGATTAATTCCATAAATAGCAATACAACTAGAGTAATCTTCAGCCAGCACTACAACAATCATGTGTTTAATCAAGTATGCACTACAAAAGGTTTGCACTACTAGAAGTATTTTGTAACTAGTATGCATTACACAAATATGTGGCTAGTATGCACCATAAAAATGAACTGGTCTCCATTGCACATGTCTCTCCAGTAAGTATGCACTACAATATGTATGCACTCCAATATTGGGGCCTTATAAAACATATCGACTTCAGCTAGTATGTGATTCAATAAGAATGCTATAAGAGTATGAAATTTTACTACTATGCACTACAAGTATGCTTCAAACAAGACTAATTCTATTAACTACAACAAGAAATCTTTAACCAGTATTAGAATAAGCATGTTTAAATAAGTATGCACCACAAGAAGTATGCACTACAAAAAGTATTCATTTGAACTAGTATGCATTTCACAAATATGCACTTCAGCTACTATAACAAAAACACTTCAAATTGTTTACAGTAACTGGCACTCCAGTAAGTATACTGTTTAACTAGTATGCACTACAATAAGTATGCACTCCAACTAGTATGCACTACAAAAGGTATAGCTTTCAAAAAAATCCTACTTTCGTAAGAATGCAATAAGTATAATATGTATCTAGTATGTACTTCTATGAGTATGGACTACAAGATGTTCTAAACAAGTCCAACAGAAAACACTACAACTGCTGTGATCTTCAACCAGTACTACAACATGTACGTGTTTCAACAAGTACACACTTGTAAGAGTAAGAGGTATGCACTACTAAAAGTATGCACTTCAAATAGTATGCACTATTAAAAAAGCATGTGCTTCAAAAAGTTTCCACGTTCAAAAGAATGCAATATAACAAGTATGAAATTTATCCAGTATGTACTTCTGAGTATGCACTACAAATATGCTCTAAATAAGTCCAACAGAAAACACTACAACTACTGTGATCTTTAACAATATGTATGTGTTTCAACAAGTACACACTATAAGAGGTGTGCACTACTAGAAGTATGCACTTCAAATATGCACTACAAAAAGTATGTGCTTTAAAAGGCGATCACTTTCATAAGAATGCAATTTAACAAGTATGAAATTTATCTATTAGGTACTTCTACAAGTATGTACTACAAGTATGCTCTAAACAAGTCCAACAGAAAACACTACAGCTACTGTGATCTTCAACCAGTACTACAGCGTGTATGTTTTTCAACAAGTACACAATATAAGAGGTATGCACTATTAGAAGTATGCACTTCAAATAGTATGCACTACAACAAGTGTGTGCTTCAATAAGTGTGCACAGCACACAAAAATAGACAAGCCTCTTTTCCTGTGCTGGGCTTAAGATGAATGAGTCTGGATGGCTTACTTCTTAAGAAAGGGTGTTTCTTCTCAAGGCAAAGTCTACATTTCAGTCTTGACTAAACAGACTGTGACGTCCCCTCAACAGGACTGTCCCATTATTCACACATGCAGAGGAGATTAATGACTCTGTATAGGACATGGACAGGGAGGTAGTGCTGTTTACTTATGCCTGACAAGTATGCTCTCAGCAGTGTGCCGGTGCATCAGTGAAGTTCTGCCTTCAAACTAGAGACGCTGTCTGAGAATTCATCATGACATTTGACAGGTCACTTCTAGCAATGGAGTAAGCATGCAACCTCTGTATTTCGGTATGTCAACTGAACTAAATTCGACTTGAATTATGAAGAAACAAGCAAACAAAAGTGTAGTGTATACTAGTTGAAGTGCTTATACTTATTGGAGTGCAACTTCTTGTAATGTAAACTTTCTGAAGTTTATACAGTGTTAGTAGCTAAAGAACATATTAGTGCAATGCATGCTAGTTGAAACAAATACTTCTAGTAGTGCATACATACCTCTTATAGTCCATACTTGTTTAAACACATGCTTGTAGTAGTACCGGTTGAAGATCACTCTAATTGTAGTGCATTTTCTTGTAATGAATCACATTGAGATCATACTTCTTGTAGTGCATACTCACTGAAATGCATACTAGAAGAATTCCACATGCATTATAGTACATTCTTATTGAAGCACATACTGGCATACTAAGTCCAAATGTGTGCATATTTACAAGAAAGCAACATGGAATTTTAAACTATATAAAGCACATTCTTATAGTTTACTAGCTAAAGTACATATTTGTGTAATACATGATAGTTGAAACATACTTCTAGTAGTGCATACCTCTTGTAGTACATACTTGTTTAAACACATGCTTGTTGTAGTACCAGTTAGAGATCACTCTAATTGTAGTGCATTCTGTTGGAATGAACCATGTTTAGAGTTTCATATGCACTATAGTACATTCCTATGCACTATAGTACATTCCTATTGAAGCACATACTGGCATACTAAGTCCATATGTGTGCATACTTAAAAGAAAGCAACATTAAATTTGAAACTGGAGCTCGGTCTTATAGTGTATACTAGCTAAAGTACATATTTGTGTAATGCATGCTAGTTGAAACATACTTCTTGTAGTGCGTACCTCTTGTAGTGCATACTTGTTTAAACACATGCTTGTTGTAGTACTGGTTGAAGACCACTCTAATTGTAGTGCATTCTGTTGGAATGAATTATGCTTAGAGCATACTTCTTGCAGTGCACATTTACTGAAATTCATGTTAGCAGAATTTCATATGCATTTTTAGCACATTCTTACTGAAGCACATACTGGCATACTACAGCAAGTCCAAATGTTTGCATGCTTACAAGAAAGCAACATATAATTTAAAAACTTGTTAAAGCTTGTTCTTATAGTGTATACTAGCTAAAGCACATATTTGTGTAATGCATGCTAGTTGAAACATACTTCTAGTAGTGCATACCTCTTGTAGTGCATACTTGTTTAAACACATGCTTGTTGTAGTACCATTCCATTGTAGTATGATTCCATTCCTACAGTGGATACCAGCTGAAGCTGATTGTAACTCGAAGGTAGCGGGTTTGAGTCTCAGTACCGGTAGGATTTGTATAGCATACTTCTTGTAGTGCATACTCGTTGAAGTGCATACTGGGTGAAAAAATGAAGGTTTGGTCCACTTACCCACAGGGGAGCTCCGTGGAGGAGGCAGCAGGGAGCGGCGTGTGGGTGCAGGAGTATTGGGTGGTTGAGGCGTGCTGCGGCACGGGGCTCTGGATCCATCTCCGGGAGGCGACGTGGTGACACGGTGAAGTGGTGGCGGCTCATCACTTACACTGCTGGGACCTGCGAAGTTCCGAACTTCAGTACATACCCACCAAAAACAGCACATCCACACATATCATTGAAAATCTCTGAGTTTGGCCTTTTTTGCTCATCATTTGAGTTGCATATAATTCACTGTGCATCACACAGTAGTCTAGACACTGAATACTGCTGGTCATTGTGTAGTTCCCTGATTTACTGTGAATGCTTAATCAGACTGCGCTCATCTCACTTGGTTTCTATCTGAGCACATTATTCATCATCTGTGGTGGATGAGAACTCATCGAGCTGCTCATTAACCCCACAACTGAACCCAGACCAGCTGCTCATCCCACTCTATGCTTGATCAATAACCTTGATAAGACAGAATGCTGCAATAAAACGAGAACTGCATGCCATGTAAAAGAAAAAACTCAAGACGAAGCATCTATTCAACGAGCCATAACCGATTTCACAAATCACATAGGTACTTTTATATAACGGGTCCTTTGAAAGACACTTTGCTCTCAACTTTAGCTTACTTTCAGACTGTAAGGCGACACCATTCTCGGGAGCCCGTATAGATGGCTGCTCTGCCACTGTTATAGCTCTGATTTATGAAGTGCTGAGAGAGGATTCCACGAAGAGAAAAGAGCAGACAGATGCAGAAATGCTGACAGTACACTGTCATAAGTGCTTTTAAATACCATATTTTATAACTCCCATGTAAGCTGAGGAGACATTTAGAGACAGAAGCCGACGACTGCCATTAATTCAAAAGAGATTTTGTTAGCATGAGAGCATTAAACACAGACACACTAACTGAATCACTTATTCTCATTTATGGTAAGACTATACTGCGGTAAATGCGGTTTGAGGGTGATCTGATAAGGGTAAAGATCTGGGACGAAGTTTTGGCTGCAAAGACGGAGCTTTGGAAATGGTAGGAAGTGCCACACAGCCCTCCAACTCTCGCAGCAGGAGATCTTAAGGTGCAGCAGCTGAGAGATGCGTTGATTGGCTGTTGGGAAATAAAGCTCGCTGCTCATTGGTGGATTTTCTCCTAAATCTCTGTGAGAACCAGTTAACTGCCTGCATTGTGTGGAAGTGGGTTAGTAGCACAGAGACTCAATCCTTAAGATTTTTTCCAGTTTCATCAGCACTCCGGATTTACATAATCACCCAAATGATGGGAGCATTATACTTGTGTGGGTCGGATCACATTTCGCACCTAAAATATCTACAGTTAAAAGTCTGTAGAAAACATCACATTCTATATGCAACATTGAAAATTTGTTTTTAAATTTAGTAGTAAAAAAAAATAAATACAAAAAATAATACTTTTTTAAAAAATATATATATTTATATAATTTATCATATATTTTCAGCAGGTCTGTAAAGTTTGCAAATCCACAGCAAATCCAAAATTTGGAAAATTATTTGATTTTATTTTAATGTCCAGAACTGAACATTAAATTTAAATAAAATAACACTGTTCACATACAAAAAATAAAGAAATACATTTAATAAAAGAATGAATTAATAAATGAAAATAAATGTAAGAAAATAACAGGTTGCAGGATTTGGCCTAAATTAATAGTCTATATGTCCTATAAATTATAACTCCTATAATAAAAAAATAAAATAAAATAAAATAAAACTTGGTAACACAATGCCTGAGGTTGATAAATGCAGCTAACAATAAAACAAAAGTTTTATTTGAATTCATAAATATATTGCTGAATGTTTAAAATTCTATCCTTGACATAAATAACTGGCAGTGCATTGTAGTGACACAGCATTACAGGATTTACATTCTGATTTATGACGCTAACGGATTTAGCTTTTGTCTCTCTACTTCATTGAACTTTTACATTCACACATGCAGCAGTCTTTTTGCATACTAAACCCAATAATTATCTGCAGGTGTGTTTATATCATTATACTGTTTTAGTGTTGACTAATATGTTTATAATTAAGGGAAATCTCGAATGAATTTGATTTAAATGTTTGTTTAGTTTAGCAAAAATACAATTGGCCAGTAAACACCGGCAAACACGGAATAAATGGACTAAGATCACATTACTCGTTTTTAAAATTAAACGCCACACATACACACATAGATTTAAAGTCCTGGAAGTACAGTGAAGCAACTCACATATGCTGAATTTAAAATGCTGCTGACATTTTGATCATAATGAAGACAAATCCTCAGCCAACGTGAGTAATAAAAATACACAATTCAGTTTGAGCTGAATAATTTATCATACAATGCACCAGAAGGGAATGCAAAAATAATAGAAGACTAATTTAATGCAGTGCTGGTGTGGATAAAATGAGGCACGTAGAACCAAACAATCAGCACTTCTTCTCTGGTCTTCTGGCCAGTAGAGACATGTAATACGACAGGACAAAAGAAGCAAAGACTGTATTATAGAAGAGAAGTAGGAAAACATTGTGTCTATAAAGAGAGGATAGGAATGCGCCCCACGTTGGGCGCCACTATTAGAGAAATAAATGATAGGCTGGGGAGGAGATAAAAGAAGGGCTAGTTGGTTAAATCACAGCTGACAAGACCACTAGAGAGAAAAGGGGAGACAGGCAGAAATAGAAAGCAAAGGGATGCAAGCAGAATGACAATATTTGTGAGCAAGGAGCTCACCTTAAGGATAAGGATTGGCATGGAAATGTGATGGGAGCAGATGTTATTCCACCACAAATGGTTATTTCCCCTCTACCAACATTTAGATGGCACAGAGAGAGAATCAGAATGAAAAATCAGGCCCGGTGAACACAGCAGTGACCCATTAAGAGATGGAGCTTGCAATGCATTATTAAGCACAGAGCATCAGAGGTGCTCCTGAGGATGTCGGAAAGTAAACATTATGCAAATCCAACCCCTCCACTCACAGCCACATGTCAGGATGGGTGCCACTTCACTACTAATACCATAAGGACCTGGGAAATACTGATTCACTGCTCAGCACTGCTTGCAGGAAGTTGACAGATGGACCAAAATGAACAACAAAAGTAATAATTTAAACACAATTTAAATCATGCAATGTGCACTAGCTAGTCTAATATACCTACAGTAGTAAAGCACTAGTGCAAAAAACAATGTGCAGTAGGACATTAGATAGTGTGCACTGTATTGTAATATTGTACAAAGTATTGTGCACTAAAACACTAGCATATTACGTAGTGTGCTCTACATACCACAGTACTAGTACAAAAGTAGTGTGCAGCAGGACATTAGGTAGTGTGTACTAGGTAGTACATTAGAGTACGAAATCACATTAAATTTTGTAGTAAAGTACTAAAGTACTGTGCACTAAAACTCTAGCATATCACATACTGTGCTCTACATAGTCCAGTATTAAAATACAAAATGTAGTGTGCACTAAGTAGGGTATTAAAAGTGCTACTATTATGTAGTGTGCACTAGACAGTATACTACAAGTAGTAGTGCACTGGGTAGTGTACACACAGGAAAATTATAAAATGTGTACTAGGTACTGTATTATGGTGCAAATACATAAAATATTGTGCATTAAAACACAAGCATATTAGGTAGTGTGCTCTACATGATACTGTATTAATACACCCAGTGAAATGCAGCAATGATGTTACAACATCTATTCTTATATAATGTTTATATCGTACTTATGATAACCAGTAAAATATGATACCAGAATGGCACATGATACCAGAATGACACTGATCATTGCAAACTCCAGTGAATCGAGTGGTAACCAGTAAAATGCAGTGATGATTTTACAACAGCTATTCTGATATCACATTTCACTTCCTCACTGCATTTAACTGGATACCACTGGATATGATATTAAAATTGCTGACACCATCACTGTGCGCTCCAGTGTATGCAGTGGTATCTAGTAAAATGCAACAATAATGGATACCACTGGATTCACTGGAGTATGCAGTGATAATGCCACAATAACCATTCTTATATTATATTATATTATATCATACCTATGACATCTGGTGAAATATATTGAATGGCTGTTGTGACTTAATCACTGCAATCATTGGATACCACTGGATTGCAGTGATGGTGTCACAACAGCTAGCCATTCTGATCTATATCATACCTATGGCATCAAATGAAATATGATATTAAAATGGCTGTTGTGACACAATCACTGCACACTCCAGTGAATTCTGTGGTATCCAGGGAATGCAGTGATGATGTTACAGCAGCTATTTTGATATAATGTTTATATTGTACCTATGATATCAAGCGAAATATGTTATCAGAATGGCTTCTGTGACACCATCACTGCACACTCCAGTGAATCCAGTAGTATCCAGAGAAATGCAGTGATGAATTTACAACAAACTATTTAGATATCACATTTCACTTCATCACTGCTTTTACTGGATACCACTGGATCCACTGCAGTATACAGTGATGATGCCACAAAAGCTATTCTTATATCATACCTATGCCATCCATTGAAACATGATATTAAAATGGCTGTTGTGACTCACTGCTCACTCCAATATGATATCAGAATCACTTTTGTGACACCATCACTGCACACTCCAGTGAATCCAGTGGTATCCAGTGAAATGCACAACAGCAATTCTGATATAATGTTTATATCATACCTATGATATCCAGTGAGATATCAGAAAGGCTTTTGTGATACCATCACTGCAGACACCAACATAATATCAGAATAGCTTTTGTTACACCATCACTGCACACTACAGTGAATCCTGTGATATCCAGTGAAATGCAGCAAGGATGTCACAACAGCTATTATATCGTATCTGTGATATCCAAAGAAATATATCAGAATAAGTGTTGCAACACCATCATTGAACACTCCAGTGATGATTTTAGCAATTTAGCACTTTACTGGATATCACTGGATTCACTGAAGTTTGCAGTGATGATGCCACAATAGCCATTCTTATATCATTTTTATATTATACCTATGACATCCAGTGGAAAATGATATTAAAATGGCTGTTGTGACACCATCACTGCACACTCCAGCGAATTCAGTGATATCCAGTGAAATGCAGTGATGATTTTACAACAGCTATTCTGGTGAAATGCTTATATTGTACCTAGTATATCCAGTGAAATATGATATCAGAATGGTTGTGACCCATCACTACACACTCCAGCGAATCCAGTGATATCCAGTGATATGCACAACTGACATTCTGATAATGTTATATCGGACCTGTGATATCCAGTGAAATATGATATCAGAATGGCTTTTGTGACACCATCACTGCACATTCCAGTATGATATAAACACCCTCACTGCACCCTCCAGTGAATCCAGTAGTCCCCAGTGAAATGCAGTGATGATTTTACAACAGTTATTATGATATCACATTTCACCGGATAACACTGGATCACTGGAGTATGCAGTGATATTATATTGGAATGTGCAGTGATGGTGTCACAAAAGCCATTCTGATATCATATTTCACTGGATATCACAGGTACAATATAAACATTATATCAAAATAGCTGTTGTAACATCATCACTGCATTTCACTGGATACCACTACATTTTTTAAGCACTGACATACTCTGAGAAGATACTTTCTATATATCAAGATACCCACGATACAAACTATTAAATGGTAATGTTATTTAATTAAGAAATAGAGACAAAACGGAGGTACTGGAATAGCAGAAGATACAGCATTAAACAGGCAACACTCTGAGAAACACACTCCCTCTTGCTCTCTCTCTGGGAGGCTTAAGAGGGATAACGGAAACGGAAGCTAGCTGAAACAGAGAACTGGAGACGGCTTGGGATTCTGAGGAAGAAAAGCCTGGTCTGACTCCTCATCCACAGAAAAAAAAAAAATCCCATAAAAGCTTTTAGGGAAATAGACAGAATGGGATTAAGACGTGAGGTAATCAGAACAACATTATCAGGCTCCTATGAGGTTAGTAGGTCAGTGCTAATGCGCTAATGCATGTAATACTGCCATTCAAAATTATCACTTTGTTATTAATATATTAATACTTAGTAGCTAGTTCAAGGCTGCATACATCAGAATATGACCTATCTGAGCTAGTCTTTATACAGCACAGCTGCGTAATGTGAAGGCAAAAGGATACAGACAGCCCGTATGGGTAAAAATAGAGAAAAAAGTTCATTAGCATCTCTCTGCGCAGCAGGATCATCCAGAGCTCAGCGGTTTGGTGAGTGTGTGAGTCAGCAGTACCCAGAGCACAGACTGCCCAACGTGAAATCTGACAGTCAGAGAGATGCAGGATTTAGAAGCACACTCACTATACATACCGATGAGACAAAAAAATCACACAGTGAAACAGTGTATACTTCAGTGTGTGAGAATGTTCCTGTGTGTGTAAGGGTGCATGTTTGCTGTGATGTGTGTTTGTGTGAGGAACCATCTGTTCTCAGCAGTGTGCGTGAGTCAGAGATGGGCTGGAGCGATGGCATCTGTGCTCTCACACCTCCCCCCCTTCACCTCTCCTCACTTCCTATTCTCACTCCCTTTCCTCACTTCCAACTCTTTTCTGTTCTTCCATGTATTTTCCTTTCAGACTACACAGTATAGTGTGCACTAGATAGTGTGTACTACAAAGTGGCACAATAGGTAGTACTAAATTGTTTTGATTACATACCGTGTAGTATTAAATGATAAGATATTATGCTAGTCCAAAATAATATTTGAGATTAGAAATAACACAAACTACAATACATTAAAATTGTATGCAAATGGTGCTTGGATAATTTAGTTTCACAACGTATACTTTTCTGAAATTTTGCTTGTTCTAATCTCTAACTCAGTGTTGTTATTTTTAACTAAATCTAAAATGATTACAAAATTGGTTTCTGTATATATATATATATATATAATAACATGAAAAACCTAGAAACTTTGCCTTTGCAACTAACTAAAATAAATGAGTTTAAAAATAATCAAAAATAAATTATTTAAGCAATACAGACATTTAATAAAAAAATACCGAAACTTGAAAATGTATATAAATAATAAAATCTAATAAATTAAATACTGTAAATAATACTAAAATAATGATAATGAAGATAATGTAGTTTTTTAATTAACATTCTGAATTCATTTTAATTTTTTCATTTTAATTTTAGTTTAAGTTTTAGTTATTTTTATGTGTTTCTTCTATAGTTTTACCCATCAGTTTTAGTTATTTTATAAGTAAAATACAGTACTAGTATGTATTATACTCATAGTATGAGTAAAATACTAGCCAGTAAACACCGAAAAGTGATTTGTTTCTTTTCTCATTAGATTTTAGAACAGTTGTTGTTGCTAATGTTGGAAACATTATTTGGCTTACTGTGTTTACCATGGTAAACGTGCGCTAAAGTCAAGTTTAAGTACGAGTAAAATAGTAGTATGTATTACTCACAGTATAGTATGACCAAAATACTAGCCAGTAAACACTACGTGTTTTGTTTCTTTTCTCATTAGATTTTAGCGCAGTTGTCGTTGCTAGGAAACATTATTTTGCTTACTGTGTTTACTGTGGTAAACATATGCTGAAGTCGCATTTAAGTATGAGTAAAATACTAGTGTGTATTACTTGCAGTATAGCATGAGTAAAATACTAGCCAGTAAACACTAAAAAGTGTTTCGTTTCTTTTCTCATTAGATTTTAGCGTGGTTGTCATTGCTAAGAAACAATATTTTGCTTACTGTGTTTACCGTGGTAAACACGTGCTGAAGTCATGCTTAAGTATGAGTAAAATACTAGCCAGTAAACACTATGTGTTTTGTTTCTTTTCTCATTAGATTTTAGCGCAGTTGTCGTTGCCAGAAAACATTAGTTTGCTTACGTCATGTTTGTTTTCGTGCGTATTGTGTGGCTTTTCAGTTTCGATTTGTACTGTAGTGTGTATTTCAAAACTAGTGTACTAGGTAGTAGTTCACCTAACAGCAGTATTGCCAGGTCCACAGTTTTGCAGCAGAATTGAGCTACTTTAACACATGGGTTGTTTTTCATGTCCATGAGTTGAACTGACCCAAAAATGAGAACCCCGCCAAAAAACGTGTATTTTACCCTCCAAAACACACTAGTTTTGGGCTTGTTTTCAGTAGCAACTGGGTCAGTTCTGCTATCAAAACCTGGCAACCCTGCCTAACAGAGAACTTTAGCTGTAGGTGACTAGGTAGTGTGTATTACAAACCAATCCAAGCACACTACTGTAGGTAGTACCAGACACTGCATTATAAAAATTAAAAAATTCACTTCAATACTGATATTCTACCTCTCATTTTGTCCTCTTTCTTTTGTCAACAGCTGTGTTAGTGGTGCAAGTTCCTGAGTGCAGAACACAATGCTGATCTCACACAATATTCACACATGTTCTCCTCAGAGATTGTTCTCAGATTAATACCTGTCCAGGTGGGAACTAGATGTTTCATAACTCACCTTGAGCACACATGCACTTGTATAAGAGGGATCTAAGGAGAGATTCAGCCTAGCTGAAAAACCCTGCATAAACCAGCCCAAGATTATTTGCTAGTCTTAGCTGGTTTAAGATGGGCTGAGAGCCTGAAACAAGAGAGACCAGAAAACCACCTTAAACATTCAAGATGAGATCCGTATCAAGATCAAAGTTCTCTTTTGGAAGTATAAAAAAAATGGCATTCAAAGTTGCACAAGTTGCAAGGGTGGTCTGCAAGATCAATATCGTTACAGCAAACACCCTTAGACGTTCAGACACAAATAAACCACATCTAACAAGGATGAGACCATACAATGACTGAAGGTCATTGTTTTTGCGTTATAGTGTAGGCATGTATGTACTGTATGTGACTGTGTCTTCAGCTTGTACTTTGCTGTTGCAGAAAAGGTCACATCTGAGATGTTCGAGCTTGTTAGTACCTCAAGTTAAAAGTGTTACTGCACACTGTATGAAATGTATTTTTTACAAGCATCGTAACTAGAACAACTTCAAACTTGCGACTTTCAGACTCTTGATGATTGTACATGAGGAGATCTGAAATATCCCGGAGACCAGAGGGTGCGTTGTGTTCAAGGAGAGACTGTCACTGAAGCAACCCCCTTCAGACAATGAACTGAGACTCCGACGAAGAAGAAAAAGAAAGAATTAAGAGTTTTTGGCATAATCCCGACAGGCTGCGGCATGAGATCGCATCCATCAATCCTGCATGCAGGCTGGGAGCTCACACCAACAAACTGACAGTTAGCAATCTCCAAAGATAAATTACACACAGACAGATAAAAAAAACGATAAAGAAGGAATGAAGGATATGTTGCCCCAGACAGAGAGAGGGATAAGAAGTGTGATATTTGAAATTGCTGAAAATTACATCTTTTATTGTGCTCTCTGAGAGCGAAGGTGGGACTGTGATCTCTCTATTTAAAGAAACTCCGTCTGGGTCTCTGTTAAGGTCAGACGATGCTGGATTTCTCAGAAGCTCACAGTCAGAAGCCAACAGCTTCAAACGGAGTGTTGCCTTTTAGAGCAGTGGCTAATATAAGCCTGCTATTAGCTATTCACTCCCTACTGATACAAAGAGGACAACGTCAGACAGAGACAAAGACAAAAACAGACGTATGTGTGTAATTATCAATTAATTGTTGTTGCATATAGTTCTATAGCAAAATAAAAAAGCAGTTTACAACTTCTAAGTCTTAAGACTTTCTTTGTTCTGTGGAATGCAATAGGATGTGCAGCTTTTTCCATACAACAAAAGTAAATGGGACTGATGCTGTCGACTATTAAAGGAGAAGTCAACTGCCAAAACAAAGATTCACAGATAATGTATTCACTCCCTTGTCATCCAAGATGTTAATGACTTTCCTTCTTCAGTCGTAAAAAAATTATGTTTTTTGAGGAAAACATTTCTGCATTTTTCTCCATATAATGAGTCCATATGGTGCCCTGATTCTGAACTTCCAAAATGCAGTTTAAATGTGGCTTTAAACGATCCCAAATGCAGTTGTAAAGAAAGAAGGGTCTTATCTAGCGAAACGATTGGTTATTTTCATAAAAATAATACAATTTATATACTTCTTAATACCAAACGCTTGTCTTGTCTTATTCTGCCTGAACTGTTTTTGTTCCGGTTCATGAGTTAGGGTATGTCGAAAAACTCCCATCTCATGTTCTCCCTCAACTTCGAAATCATCCTATATCGCTGTTTTACCTTTTTTGTTAAGGGTGTTTGTACCACAATACTCTCATTCTCTCGTGAACGTGCATTGAAGATCGACACGAAATAGAATAAATTGTTTTCTTTCTGGGCCTTAAATGTGTCAGTTGCATTACTGTCTATGCAGGGTCAGAAAGCTCTCAGATTTCATCAAAAATATCTTAATTTGTGTTCAAAAGATGAACGAAGGTCTGACAGGTTTGGAACAACATGAGGGTGAGTAATTAAAGGGGTGCTATTATGCTTTTTCACTTTTTGAATTTTAGTCAGTGTGTGGTGTGTATCTTTGGGCGTAAAAAAAGATCTACAAAGTTACAAATCTCAAAGTTCACTCCAAAAGGAGATATTTCGTTTTTAAAAAATCCCTTTTCACGAACTACAACGAATGGCACTTTTGGACTACAACGTTTGTTTTCCGCATGCAATGATGTCACAACGCAGTCCATTAGAATATCTTTCAATTAAATCCTGTCCATGGAAATTCAAATTGTTTGGGGGTGTGTAGGGACGAGGTGGGGGATTAGCACGATAATATTATGTATTGGCGATCTCACAGGCTGACGACAGTACCCAACACTACTGCATCATATTATTTACTCACCCTCCATGCATCCTAGGTGTATATGACTTCCTTCTTTCAGACGAATGCAATCGAAGTTATATTAAAATTTATCCTGGCACTCCAAAGCTTTAGAATGGCATAGACGGGTGTTTCTCCTCATCAGTCCAAAACAAGTCCAATAAAGTGCATCCTTCCATAATAAAAAGTGCCTCACACGGCTTTGGGGCATCAATAAAGGCCTCCTGTAGCGAATCGATGCGTTTTTGTAAGAAAAATATCCATATTTAAAACGTAAGAATCACTTTAATTTAGCTTGCGCTAACAGTTGTACATGGAACTTGCTTCTTTGACAAGTATTGTAATAATGTAAATTATGTTAAAAATAATGCGTTTTTTGAACCACCAAGGATGAAAGTATGTTCTAGTACACCCCAAAACAAAATCAAGACTTTGTAAAAAACATAATAGGACCCCTGACAGAATTTTCATTTTTGGGTGAACTATCCCATCTAATCAAAATTCCATTCCATGTGAGAAAGTAAGTCATACAAATTCGGGATGACATCAAAGTAATTAAATGAGTAGAAAAACAGAATTGTATTTTTTTCGCTCGACTATCCCTTTAAGAGTTTCCTCCGCTATGTCAAACAACATCAAGCCATGACATGAGACTAACAAAGTCCATGTGACAGTTCTCATCTCTTAAAACATAACCAATTACTTTGCTGCAAGGATGAAAACGAGAGCCAAATATTGACTTGCCGCTCCACCTATCCAGCAGCTCAAACTATAATGACAGCTTAACAAGTCCAGTAGCATTTGCCGCCATCATTTACACTCTCCAATTCAGCCAATTACAAGTGGACTAGCTTCAATCAGTCAGACCTGAGAAATCGATCAACTGTCTGTGACGTCCAGTCCCGCAGGGAGGTTTCTGGCATCTACAGGAATCCTAGGTCAATATGTCACACGGATTCAACACCGAGCCTAAAGCAACATTCAGTTATTACACCGGTAACACACAGACGTACGTCCTGCAAATGCCCTTGTTTACCTAAGCGGACAGGTGGTCATGACACGGGGGGGGGAAAGGCTCTTCATAAAATTCATACCCTTGTGCTATAATACTTCACAGTGCTATTTACACACCCAAAGATCATTAATATCTGCTAACAATAGTAACATTCTCAGTCACAGCTAAAGGCTAATCATTTTATCTAGTGTTTGACTGCTTGTTGTCTGTATTGAGTCCAAGCCTCCAGACAGTCAATATGCAGTCGAAACACCATCAGATCTGCAATCAGCCCTGTAGCACATTCAACACTTCAGAACGAAAGAGAGAAACACTCATTTGCACCCCTGACTTACATATTAAATGGTGTGGAAGGATTGTGAAAATACGATGGCTATAAATAGATTTCATACGTACATGCGCTGCATGTATGGATCGCACAGCTGTACTGAATATTATGTACACTGAGTGAATCACAGCCCTAATTTCAAAGAGGAATAATGAGCTTGGTTATGGAAATTTCAGTAATGAGTTCTATAATAACAGACTCACAGTATGTCAGGACATGACTGTGGTGAGATAAATGATGTTAGAAATATTGTAGATGCAAAACACTGTTTGGAATGACCCCAATTACATCTGAAGTGGCCCTAAAATTATTTTGACACTTAGTAACGCCTGCATGTTGGTCTTTTAGATAACAACATAGCAAATTAAGCAGTACATGCATCAGTGCTGTTATTGTTAAGTAAGACTAAAACGGAATCTATTAAAAATAGTTTTTTTATATATATTACAGATTAGGTAACAGAAATAAAGCTAAAATATAAATATTACATAAAAAACTTAAAAATGTAAACTTAAAAAACTTACGTACTAAAATTGAAATAAAAAATTGAAATAAAAATAAATCAAAGATCAATAGAAATAGCTATATATATATATATATAAAAATATATAATAAAAAAAATGACAGAACACTTACGTGAATTATTAAGAAAATTTAAATGAACACAAAGTGAATTTGTTGTCTTGGGTGAAATAAATAAATTTAAGTACTAAAATTACCTAAACTAAAACAGAAATAAAAATAAACCAAAGATTAATGGAAAACAAAAAACTAATAAAAATGACAAAAGCACTTTATGTAAAATTACTAAAACTTTAAAATACTAAGAAAAGTTAAGAACAGAAACTGATCTTGTTGTCTTGGCTGAAATAAATAAGTTTAAGCACTAAAACTGCCTAAACTAAAACTAAATAAAAAAAATAAATAAATAAAAAAAAAAAATTAAAACAAAAAAACAAAACAAAAACTAATACAAATTGTAAAAGCACTTCATGGAAAATTACAAAAACATTAAAATACTAAGAAAATTTAAATTAACACACACTGATCTTGTTGTCTTGGCTAAAAATAAGGTTAAGTACTAAAAATACTTAAACTAAAACATAAATAAAAATAAATCAAAGATAAATAGAAAGATTTTAAAAATAAAAACTAATAAAAATGTCAAAAGCACTTTATTTAAAATCACTAAAACACAATTAATGAATAAAAATACTTATGTAAAATTACTAAAATAATAAGAAAATTTAAATTAACAAAAACTAAAAAAAATAACAAAAGTACTTCATGTAAATTACTAAAATATTATAATACAAAGAAAATTAACATTAACAAAAACTGATCTTGTCGTCTTGGCTGAAATAAATAGGTTTAAGTACTAAAATTACCAAAACTAAAACTAAAATAAAAAATAAATCAAAGATAAACAGAAATATTGTTAAAAAACAAAAACTAATAAAAATGACAAAATCACTTCCTGTAAAATCACTACATTAAAATGCTAACAAAAGAAAATTAACACACATATTATATATATCCAAATTATTAATAAATACTATAATAATATTAAAACATTAAAATAATACTTACCTTTTCCTTAATATATACACATCCTTTTTGTTAATTCATTATGTAAGCCATTTTGGTTACACTTTATTTTAAGGTGTCCTTGATAAAGCGTAAATATACAATTAATTACAAAGTAATATTAATTAACATCTCCTTATTATCGGGTTAGGATTAGGTTTGATTTCCAGTTAGTTTGTTTGTAATTATGCATAATATTACTATAATAAGTACATGCAACATGTAACAAGGACATGTTTTATCATGTTTACAAAATGAATGTATAGTAAATAGTTTTGGGGGCCACTGTAACACACAGAACACAGCACACCGACTCGTTCCCTCTTACTTTCTTTCAGCATTTCTCTCATGCATCTGTTTGCTCCATACATACAGGACTGTAAACGGCGAAGGGATTCCTCTTCCCAAGTGATTTCAGGATAAAAAGACTTGATGACATAACTCATCCAGTGACGCATGTAACTCCGGATGCCTGAATCTGCAGCCACGTCAGCTGTTACCAGGAGAAGACCGGCCAACATCACTTATGTAGGTCGCATTAAAAACACATGCGGCGCACGCAGATGCCAGTTTTTCAAAGACGGCCCCCTCTAAGAGCAGACTAGAATCTACTTCAGCAGAACTGAGTGGCTCTGATCATACTGAGGATTATTCGTGTTGACTCACGGAGCTAGTTATCAAAGAAGCCCACTCGGATCAAACACAAAGTTTCTTTCGTGACCTAAAGCAAAGGCCAACTAAAGAAAAGTCTGACTTTGGGTAAAAAAACAAAACAAAAATACTGCACAACTTTCAACTATTGTGCTGAATCTTAGCAGTTATGAGCAGAATATATTAATGAAAGGGGACCTGCACGCTGCTTGTAGGCGGAGTTAATAAAATGATGCAAATTGCATTATAATTAACTCTAAAAAGTGGAGCATTACCCTTTTATGTAAACTGTACTTCAGGGATCTCGCATAACAATGCGCTCAGCTACAAGCACTTTAGACGGTTTCTTTAATTGTAGTGTGTATAGACATTCAGTGGTCCAAAAGTGCTTCTATTTTGTATTTTTAAGCTAAGACAACAATGTAAGCTAAAAGATGAAACGTAAAAAAAACATGAATATTATAATGCCTTTGGCTTCAGTTACAACTTACATTTTGTACACAGCCTTTCACATAGTGTTAAAAATTTGCATACACTACTGTTAAAAAGTTTAGGGTAAGATTTTAAATTCTGTTCTTGAACTCTGTTCATCAAAGAACCCTTAAAAACAGTTGTTTTCACACAAATATTAAGCAGCACAAATGTTTTCAACATTGATAATTGTAAGAAATGTTTCTTGAGCAGCAAATCACCATATTAGAATGATTTCTAAATGATCATGTGACACTTAAGACTGGAGAAAATGTAGCTTTGCCATCACAGGAATGAATAACATTTTAGAATAAATTCAAATAGAAAACTATGGAAGCTTGTTTCTGCCACTGAATAAAAAACAATTAAAAAAGGTAATTGCGACCTTTTATCTCACAGTTCTTTTTTTCACAATTTTACATCTCACAATTGTGAGTCAGAATTGCAAAATATCAACTTACAGTTGTGAGAAAAAAGTCAGAATTGCAAGACAAAAAGTCAAAATTGCAAGATATCAACTCGCAATTGCGAGAAAAAAGGTCAGAATTATGAGTTTATATCATGCAATTCTGAGAAAAAAAGGTCAGAATTGTGACTTCATATCTCACAGTCTGGTTTTTTCTCAGAATTGCGAGAGAAAAGTCAGAATTGCATGAAAAAAGTTCAGAATTGCGAGTTTATATCATGCAGTTCTGAGGAAAAAAGGTCAGAATTGTGAGTTTGTACTTCGCAACTGACAAAAAAGTCTGAATATTGACTTTATATCTCTCATATCTGACTTTTTTCCTCGCAGTTGTAAGTTTATTTCACAATTCTGAAAACAAAGTTAGAATTGCTAGAAAAAAGGTCAGAAATGTGTGGTTTCAACTCATAATGATGAGAAAAAAGTCAGAATTCTGAGATAGAAACTTCCATTCACGAGAAAAAAGTTTTGTGAGTTTATAGCATGCAATTCTGGGAAAAAAGTCAGAACTGTGACTTCATATCTTGCAATTCTGACTTTTTTTCTCGCAATTGCAAGCTTATATCTCAGTTCTGAGGAAAAAAAGGCAGAAATGCAAGATACAGACTCACATTTGTGAGTTTTTATCTTGCAACTAACAAAAAAAGTCAGTTGTGACTATATCTCACAATCTGTCTTTTTCTCGCAGTTGCAAGTTTATTTCACAATTCGGGGAAAAAAGTCAGAATTGTTACTTTATATCTCGCACTTCTGACTTTTCTCACAATTGCGAGTTTATATCTTGCAACTGACAAAAAAGTCAGAATTGTGACTTTATATCTCACAATCTGATTTTTTTTTTCTCGTAGTTGTAAGTTTATTTCACAATTCTGAGAAAAAAGTTAGAATTGCAAGATATCAACTCACAATTGCAAAAAAAAGTCAGAACTGCTAGAAAAATGGTCAGAATTGCATATCAACTCGTAATAATGAGAAATAAGTAAAATTTCTGAGATAGAAACCTGCATTTGCAAGAAAAAAGTCAGAATTGTTCCTTTATATCTCGCAATTCTGACTTTTGCAAGTTTATATCTCAAATCTGAGAAAAAAAGTCTGAATTGCAAGATATAAACTTGCATTTGCGAGAAAAAATTCAGAATTCAGTTTATATCATTCTGAATTTTTTCTTGCAATTCTGACTTTTTTGATATTTTGCATTTTTAGACATTTCTTCTTGCAATTCTGACTTTTTTTCTCAGAATTGTTAAATAAACTTGCAACTGCAAGAAAGACAGATTGTGAGATATAGTCACAACTGACTTTTTTTTGTTGGTTGCGAGATATAAACTTGCAATTCTGAATTTTTTCTCGCAAATGTGAGTCTGTATCTTGCATTGACTTTTTTTTTCTCTCAGTTGCAAGTTGATATTTTGCAATTCTGAGAAAAAAAGTCAGAATTGCAAGAAGAAATATCAGAAATGCAAAATATCAACTTGCAATTGAGAGAAAAAAGTCAGAATTGCAAGTTTAAATCATGCACTTCTGAAAAGAAAAGAACTGACTTTATCAGTCAGAAATGTGAGATACAGACTCACATTTGCGAGAAAAAAGTCAGAATTGCGAGTTTATATCTCACAATTCTGACTTTTCTCGCAACTGTGAGTTTATATTTCACAATTCTAAAAAAAAAGTCACAATAACCGTTTTAGATTTTTTATACAGTGTCGGAAACAGGCTTCCATAGAAAACACGTTTTAGCTGGTACAAATCTATCAAAATATTACTTTGCTTTTTTAATTTGGTCACAGGCTTTCAGACCCCACTGTACATTTAAGTCTGCATTTATTAATCTAAATGCATGTGTGTTTGTGTTTCAGCAACTTACGGTGGGTGGGTCGGCAGGGGTCACTCCGTGTGCTGTCAGTTGAGTGGTTACTGGACACGGAGGAGACACTAGAGCTTCGAACAAACCCAAAGGCGGCCAGGCGAGTCGGCGGGAGGCGCGAGTAACCGGGAGGACGCAGGGCAGACTGAGCTGGCTTCGGCAGGAGGGATTTAGCGGCTAACCCAGTCGCCACTGGCTTTCTCTGATCTGAGGGTGAAGAAGCCTATGATTAGTATTCAAACATGAAAAAAATAAAAAAAAAAAAAGTCACATACTGCTTTTCTAGTATATGTCAATATACTTAACTATGCATAACATATTCGTGTAATACTGCTGTGACAAAATGAGGCATACATGATCACATGACTGATTCAATTGAGAAACAGATGGAACAAAAAGAACAAAGGAAGTTAATGTTGTGTCCTGAAATGAACTATTTCAAAGCAGACCACCCTAAAAGAGACTCACAGTAGGATAAAAAGAGAGAAACTGCAGTGTTTTACGACCTCTCTCTGATGCAGGGTAAAGATCGCTTTAAAAAAGCTCCTGAAAGAATCATAAAGAGGTTGGCGACTGCCTGCCTCCTCTGATAACTGCATGTCAAGGCCATTCATCAACATCTATACCACTACAGTATTCACATGGAGAAGAGCAATGAGTCGCATTTCTCATCCACACAGGGAGTCTAATTTAATACAAAACGTTTGCCAAAGTGTAAAGTCCCTATTTAAAAGATTTAATATAAAACTGAACAGAGTAATAATTGTTTTATTTTATTTTAATTTAGCCATTGATCAACATATAAAATCCCCCACATATGTGGACACTTAAGCCTAAAAACAAAATGTGTTGTAGTAAATATTTTAAATTATTTTCTGAAAGAAATCTTTTTACAAAGGCTGCATTTATTTAAGGAAAAATACAGAAAAAAGCAATATTGTGAAATATGAATATATATATATATACACACATCTCCAGCGTTGTTTCGTTTATGAATAAACGTGTGTTTTTAAATCTATCTAGTGAGTCAATGATTCAATTTACTATTCATAAAGACAGTCGCTGACCTTATTCCTGACTGAATCAGTCATTTGAATAAATCAAATGAATGAATGATTCAGTAATTAAATCAGTGACTTGCCGTCAGTTTTAGTTTCACTTTCTTTGTATCTGTCTTTTTAGTTATTTAAATCATTTAATATTTTTATATTCAATATTTTATTATTTTACATCTTAATTGCGGCTTCAAACGATCCCAAACGAGGAGGAAGGGTCTTATCTAGTGAAAAGAATGTTTATTTTCATTAACAAAATACAATTTAAACACTTTTTAATCTCCAATGCTAGTCTTGTCTTGCTCTCCCTGAAATCTGTGTATTCTGGCTCAAGACAGTTAGGGTATGTCGAAAAACTCCAATAGCATTTTCTCCCTCAGCTTCAAAAATCATTTCAAAATCATCCTACTTCATTGCAGAAGTACCAACCCAGTGTTTGCAAAGTGAACATGCAAAGAAGATCAAACACCCTTAACAAAAAAGGTAAAACAGTGATATAGCATGATTTTAAAGTTGAGGGAGAACATGAGATGGGAGTTTTTCGACATACCCTAACTGTCATGAACTGGAAAAAAACTGTTCAGGCAGAGTAAGACAAGACAAGCGTTTGGCATTAAAAAGTATAGAAATTGTATTATTTTTATTTAAAAAAAAAAAACGATCGTTTCGCTAGATAAGACCCTTCTTCCTTGGCTAGGATTGTTTATAACAGCATTTGGGATCATTTGAAGCCGCATTTAAACTGCATTTTGGAAGTTCAAACTCGGGGCACCATAGAAGTCCACTATATGATAAAGAATCCTGAAATGTTTTCTTTAAAAAACATAATTTCTTTACAACTGAAGAAAGAAAGACATGAACATCTTGGATAATATGGGGTGAGTACATTATCTGTCAATTTTTGTTCTGGAAGTGGACTTCTCCTTTAAGTAGTCAAATATCACCTCATAATGGGAAGGCTAATTTTTTAACAGATTTTCTTATTACTGATTAGAAGGTGCACCTAAAATTTTTACTGTGTTCCTAATTTTTTTAAGCTTCCTACAAAGAAAAGTAAGTGTAGAGCCCTGATAGATTTATTGCATTTTGGGGGGAAAAAAGATCAGCTTTTATAATAAATCTTTGAAAATCAAAATCTGGATTTGAATTTTGTTATGTTATTATAACCTGAAGATGTTATGTGAAAGTTTGAAACAGAAAACAGTGGTTTTCATCTCGCCACTTTCTTGGTAAAGAAAACACATTTTTACTCAAATTAATCAAACTGGATTTATAGCTTTTTTTTTAAACCAAACTCTTCATAAATAAACAGTTCACGGTCTCTAGCAAAAGCTCTTTCTTTTTTAATGAGTCCAGGAGGCCAGTTGTTTAAGAGTCCATTGGTTCCTCTAAAACCAGCTCTGCATATATTATTATGATATCAGTGCTCAATAAAGGCCTCAACTGAATAGTTTAATGGATTTTCCTTACCCCATGTGCTTATTATTACACCCGTAAAAATGATAAAAGCTGTTTACATACAATTAATGAGGACTAATATGACTATCTGTTGTCTTTTGCTTTCCCTACCAGCTCTTTGAGCTGTAGGTCTTCACATGAGATACCTACTGCTGGCACCGCAGGGACTGTCCTGCTGTCTAATAAAAAAAAAAATGATTTCAGAAAGCACAGGAAGAAGAGGGAAGTCGCACAAAAATATGCATAAATATGCACATGCAAAGAGCTACCGTGGGGTGAATTTAGGGACCCACTTCAAGGCTTGCTTTGAACTCCCAGACTCCCCCAATCCAAGGTCGTAATTTGGGGCAGGAGGCGAGAATGATCCCCTCCTGCTCTTGGAGATAAAGCACCTCGACTTCCCTGTCCCCAAAACGCTGTGACTGCAGCAAAGCGTAGCGCATGCTAAATGACAATATGCGGTTTCTCATTTCGTCTGTCGCATTCTCAGATGTTTATTAGACTGCGATGTCAGCAGTATGCTTTAGAGACGCATTCTTCACAAATGAAAATACACACATATACACTCAAGCAAATGCACACAACAAAGCGCCCTCTCATCCATTCATCTCTAATCAAAGTTGCCCCGGCTTCATCACTTCCCCCATCGACCCCCCCACCCCAACCCCGGGCCATCAAGGTCTTTAATGAAATTGCAGGCAGCTTCGCTTCCATGTGAGGGTGATCATTAAAGATAAATGTGTTGCTGTTATCCCTCTCTGATTTTTTTTCTCCATCAATCGTCTTTATTCCTTTCGGTTCCTACTTCCCCATATTTCCAGATCAGACAAAATGATCATCCATCATAGCTTTAATTTAGCATTTTCAGTATTTATTTAGGATTTTCCCATACAATGTAAGTGAAGCTGGTCCAAATCACTTTTACTCTACGCAAAAGATAAGCCTGTACATTCTTCAAAAGAAATTGACACAATTTTCATTTTTGGGTGAACTGTCCCTTTAAGACCAAAGGGGTGTAATTTTTCCAATCTGTTTTGGGAATAAATAAGTGTGTGTGTGTGTGTGTATGCAGATTAATTATTATGGCTTGCAGCTCAAGAACTCATTGATTTCTTACTGAGTGTTAAAATGCATGAATACATTACTAGAGCACTTTCAATAAGCCTTCACTGAAACAATGATAAACCACATTAATGAAAAATGAAATACTACTAAACTGTATATCATGTTAATAAAAACATGTGCAATAAAAAAAGACTGTACTCTGCCTGTCTTAATAGATGTTAACTTCTGGATTTAGTGATTGTGATCTAAAGATCAAAACCTAATTAGCAATCAATGACTCTTAAAAATTTTTCCATAGACATAGACAGCATTTTAAAGGGGCCCAGTGACTAGAATCAAATGTTTTCACTGTTTGAGAGTGTAAATAAAAAATAATAAATACAGCTGTAAGCAGCAATTAAGGGGCCACATACTTAATGAAGACCAGTGTTCTCCAACCCTGCTCCTGGAGAGCTACCTTCCTGCAAACTTAAGTTCCAAGTTCCCTGCTTCAACACACCTTTCTGTAATTAAATAGCCCTGAACACCTAGATAAGCTGGTTCAGGTGTATTTGATTAGGGTTGAAGCTGAATTCTGCAGTATGGTAGCTCTCCAGGAGCAGGGTTGGAGACCCTTGTCAAAGACATTTGTTGATACCGAATTTTACTACAAAATTCAAAATAGTTGACGCCCAAAAAGGCAGACATAGAACAATTAGGAACTGTTTGGTTCAGTATGCTGTTCTGATACTAATGAGATCAATCGTATAATTTTTGGACAAAGTGGTCAGAAGTTATAAGCAGAAATGTCAGGGTTTTTAAAATATTTTTTACCAGTAGGTGGCGCTGTGCCAAACTATTCATGTGCCCTCAGGTCATGCTTGATATAACACATACCAAGTTTGGTCAGAATCCGTTAAAGCATTGCAGATTTATAGCATCATGTCCATTTTTGCGCAAACTTTGTCAAATTCGTTAACATGCTTTACGAAAACGGCTTTGTATATTAAAAATCTTTTGATAACTTTCTTTGCCAGAATGCTCTGAAGATGATCTGAGGACAATTTTGATGAATTTAGGACAAGTTTAAAAAAGTAGATTCTTCTGAAAATTCATAATTGCAAAAATCTTTACTATAGAAATTACATTTTTGGTATGCTTTCGACTCAGTATGAGCCAAGGAATTCTGCTTTTAGACCTTACAGTTTAAAAGTTATAAGCAGAAACTTGAATGCAAATTTGGCCTATTGTTGGCACTAGAGAGTTTGGGTTAGATACCTAAAATTTGCTGTGGTTAATGAGACTGTCCTCGACCCATGTGCCAAAAGTTCATAACTTTCCCACAAACGATTCCATTCTAAGATTCGCTGCGGAGATATAGCTATTTGTCTATATTTGTGTGAATTTCATCACATTCTTTAACATGCTTTACAATATTTGGCCTGTTAGTGCCACTACAGAGTTTGAGTTAAGAGACTTCAAATTTGCTGTGGTTAATGATGAGACCATGTGCCAAATTTCATACCTTTCCCAAAAGTGATTCTATTCTAAAATTCATGTCTAAGATTCTATTCTAAGATTCATAACAACATGCTAAAGCTTTAAAAAAATACAGCATTTTAGCTTTTTGGTCAAACTGGTCAGAAATTATAAACAAAAATGTCAAACTTTTATATCTTTTGACCAGTAGGTGGCACTGTCATCTGCCCTCAGGTCATGCTTGGTATAATACATACCAAGTTTGGTCTGAATTCACTAAAGCATTGCGAAGATAGCTATATATATGCCATATGTCTATTATTGCGTGATTTTCGTCAAACTCGTTATCATGCTTTACGAAAACCATTTAGTATATCAAAAAAGCTCTTGATAACTTTTGTCCAGCATTGTCTGAAGATGATCTGAGCCAATTTTGGTGAAAATCGGATGAACCATCTAGGACGAGTTTGAAAAAGGAGAATTTTCACAAAATTTCAAATTGTGGAAAATCTTGACCAATACAAATCAAATTTTGTTATGCATTCAAAAATATGAGTGGAAAATTGGCCTATTTATGGTGCTAGAGAGTTTGAGATAGAGACGTCAAATTTGGTATACTTAATATTAAGACTGTCTTCTATTTCTGTGCCAAATTTCATAACTTTGCCACAAGCGTTTTTATGGGCTGCCATAGACTCCAAAAGCAGAAAAGATGAAGAAAAGAAAGAATAAAACTAACAGATACAATAGGTGCCTAAGCACCTTCTGTGCTTGGCCCCTAATAACATGAGATGACAGATAACTACAATGAGAAATAGTTCTCCAACTTAAGTGCAATCAGACAAGCAAGAAAAGCAAAAGTAGTCACACCAGAAGAGTTTAACCTTCCTCTTGACTTCTTTTATATTGCTTCAGGAGTAAAACTCAAGCCTACACACTAAACTGTCTCTTTATCTATTGTAGCATCAGCATCTTTACACCATAAAAATCATATCATGTTTAACTACAGTTCATAATTGTGACCAGGCATAGTTATTGGCATGAATTAACTGTTAATTGCTTTGCACTTCAAAGCATCACAGAGCCAAACAGCAAGAAATCGGCATCCGCATACATTAATGGAAACTGTCATGGGTTTTCAGTGAGATAACAGTATGCAGATAGACAGATGCCCTCTAGAAAAAAGCACAGAGGATGATGGCAATGCTAGTAGTGAATTTAAGATGAAATAACTCGTATCTTCACCTTGGCAGGCAAAGTTGTCGGAAATGAAGTGCGCTTTAGAAATGGAGAGGAATTTTTGAGTTCAGACAGAAGTCCCTCATGGCACAAGATGAATGTGAATTTTATTTATATTCAACTGAATGCCAAGAGGTAAAATGTATTTTACACTGACTAGCGGCTGGGATGAGTTTATCTGTAACAATTACAAATGCATATCTGACAGGGATGAAAAGACTTCATATGGCGTTCTCTTCCTTCCTTCCATTTAAATCTATTCATCTCGAAATACTCCAGTCACTTCCGCCCTTAGGATGAAGTCTTGGTGTTTCTGTCAGGCAGACTGCTCTGGCTTGGGTTTCTGCTGAACTTGCCCCAGTGTGGCAAGTGAAACATTCAGTTTTACTTGCTGAAAATCTATGTAGAAGATATAAAAACAAGATTCACTCATTTTGCCATGCAAAGTGAACCAATGATCTTACCTTGGGGTTCCTGAGGGGTTTGAGTGGTCGGGTTTACTGCCTGCATTGGTTGACTGAGGGTCAGTGGTGATTTTGATTGGCATGTTAGGACCATCCTATTCTTGGTAGCTGCAGAAGGAGTCCTGTTTACAGCACCAACACCAAGCTGGGGTCTTAGGCCCCGTGGTGGACGAAAAAGACTTCCCGTATCCTGTGCTCCCATTGGGGGTCCAGAAGGGTCCTCAACTCCAGACACTGGAGACCCTAGGGCTACTGGAGATCTGCCTGCCTAAAGTGATGAAAAACATTAACACATGTTACATCTGCAGTCAGTAAACTCTTCCAGTGGTACATAAATGTATCTACTGAAAATAACTGGTGTTAAAAATGTAAAAGCTTGCTAAAATATTGACATTCCCTCCATTAGGCATTCAGGGAGCAGACTGTTAAACACTCCACAACACATTATCAAAGCACTCGGTTTTACCAGTGTAAACATGTAATAGAGTTTACGTGTAATTAGATTTACCAAGAAATAGACACAGAAGCATTTAACCAAAGAAAATGTCTAAATGTCTAGAGCATTCCTTACCACTGCAGACAGAGGCTTGTTGAGAGACCCATAGAAGCTGTCTGCTCTCCCTGCCATTTTATGGGGCATGGTGTTGCTTGGAGGCTTAATCCCAGACACCATGAGTCCAGGTGAGAAGAACCGGACCTTCTGCATCTCTTGTCGATATTTATCATAAAGTAAATTTGAGGCACTCAGCACAGTAGCTTCTCCTTGATCTCCAACCGCTGGTTTGGCCTGTGTGCTGCTGTATGTTGAGAGTCTCGTGGGTAAGGACGACGCCTCATAAGTTCCCTCAAGAGGCTGGGGTTTCACCTGTGGGGTCTTCCGAATGTACGTAATGATTTTGGGCCGGACGCTTTTCGGTTTTGGCAGGCACTTGCTTGGAGGGGAGGTCTCCATTGAAGCCTGCTGTGGAGGAGTTTTGTGGATGCTTGTGCTGATATTGGTTTTAACTGGGGCTCTTAAGCCTGAGCTGTACCCAGCATAACCCAACTGAGGAGCTCGAGAAGGTAAAGTCTTGATGGGTGAGGAAGGAGGCTGTCTTTGAGGAGACCTTGTGGTCTTGGGAGATGGAGGTGTCGAAGGTCTAGTCGGACTGCTGTAGGCCCGCCGGCTGAAGTGAGTCTTTCTTTCTAGGCTGGAGGGACTTGCTGCACGATCTGCTGAGCTTTGCCTCTTCAAGCGTTGGGATTCTCGGGTGAAGGTCTGGTTGGGAGGTGAGTCTGTGTTGGGATTGCTGTTGACTTCTGTAGCCGGAAACACTTGTGGATGGCTCTGACCTGTCTCTGAGGAGTGGGATTGTTGCTGGTCTGCCTGGGTGTCTAAGCTGGGGTATCCTGAGGTTAGTCGTTTTTCAGTAGAAAGAGGGCGGACTAGTTGCCGACAAGAAGGTAGCACCCTCACCATACCTTTCGGCACCTCGGTTGACATCCTTTTCCCAGCATTCTGCTCTGCTTCCATTTGGAATTTCTGCAGCTTTGCTGCTGCATTTGAAGGATATAGTAGCTTACTTCTGTCATATTGTGGTTCCTGAGGCAGTGTGGTAGAGTTATGGTTTTGGTCCAAATCCCTGGGAAGCTCCCTGTTTCTCTCTGAGTGGATGTAGGACTCGGTAGTAGCTGGTTGCTGGTTCCTGCCTTTGCCTGAGGTAGACTTGGTGGATTGGGAAGAGAGAGGCTGTGTGCGGCCTGCACTGTCCAGGGCGCTGGCTAAACTTCCACTGAGGCTGGTCACTGCAGAAAGAGAAGATGAAAACACATTGCTCTCAGAACCACTTCGTGCATCTCTCAGGGTCCGGTTTGCACCAGAGCGAGAGCTGGAGGTCCTGAGGTCAAGGGGCTGAGAGTTCTCATTTTCATTGTGGTCCTTCCAAGAGGAGCCAACAGTGGTGTTGATGGCTGTAGATGACAACTCTTTGTCACTTAGGTACTTTGCTTCCTTGCTGCTTCTTTTACTCTGCATGTCTACCTGTTCTGCTTCTACAACAAATGTTTCTAGCTCTTGACACTCTAGCAGTTCAAATTCCTCGAGCTCAGGGTCTTCACTCCGAGCATGTGTTCCCCAGATAATGATCCTCTCCTGGGCTTCGGAGTGCGACACCAGAGGGGGTAGTGGGCTGCCATGCTCTCTGTCATCTGAATAAATGTTCCCTTTGGTGATTTGATTGGCGTTGGCGTCTTCCACCGTTTCTAGCAAAGGCTGCTTGTCGTCGTTTTGTATTTCTTCTTGTTGGTTGTCCTCACCGGCTTGTATCTTTCCTTGCACATTCATGTTTGATAAGTCTGAGCTTCTCTCTCAAAAGCTCCGCGATAACCCTGGATCCATCAAAGGTCTTGTTCCCTCGCTTGCCTGTACCTAGGCTTTCAAAGTTTACAGTTTGGATGGAGTGCAGAATCACAACCTTATCTTACATTCTTTCCATTTCTGCTCCAAGATACTGTTAAAGAACTGAGCTGTATTTGTTCGTTTCTTAACAGGGCAATGCACTTGATGACATCACATCAGCTTTGAGGACCTTGAAATGCCTTGCTTATTCATCTGGTGCCAAACCTGCACAGAAAATAAGACATTGCATTTTGTAAGCAATGAGTACGCTTCAGCAAAAACTATCCCAGATGGTTTGTTTCATTTCCAACACAAGATTTGCACTTATTTAGATGAGCGTTTAAATTCTCAGCCTTTAGGGTAAAAATGCACAGTTTATTTTCTTGGTTTTCCTGACTAAATCAAAACTTCATATTTGATCTAGTTTTCCCGACTCCTAAATCTAAAGCAAAACATCATTCTTATTATATTGAAAGTAAGAAACAAGATTTATAATTCTGCATGGCTGTTTGCTGTTTCATTGCATTTTTCAATGAATATAAAACAGCTTAAAGGCACAAAACACTTCTGTAAACAGAGCAAAGTAAAAATGTGCACATTTACATTTGTACCTTTTCTTTACAGAGCAATGCATAAAATGTATTTGACTCAACTACAAGCTACAAATTCTGGAGACAACAAAAAAGATTACTGCATATTTGGCAACATTTTTAGCAATGGCTCAGGGGACTATTTCTTCAAGTTTCTTCACATTTCATGGTGTCCTCTATTAAAATCTCAATTTTAGTGCCCAGTTCAGACTGACTACAGCAAATTGATTTTTTCATCTGGTTTCAGTCAGCTACCTTTTCTATTAATTATGAATATTTCCCTGAAGACGTAATGTCTCCACCGCCATACCGCTGAGAACATTCTGTGGGTGGAAACCAAAAATAAAGCATTGTAACATTTCCTACACCTAATTCGTTTCTCTTTAAAGAACCACAAATTGACAAGCCAGAGTAATGAATAGGAAGTCTACTGACACAAAGCAGTAAAATGTTTGGCTCGGTCCTTTAATGGCAGATGGCAGTACCTCCTTTTCTCCAGTAATTAAATTTTCAAATCTCCACTGCTGAGAATTATGTATGGCCAAATCAGGAAGCCAATTTGAATAAATGAAGACTGATGTGCTTCTGAAAAAAAAAGATGAGACAGAAACGTTTCCCCATGTGTTGGCTTCTTACTGTGCAAGTTTGCCCAACAAAAAAACAAAAAACACAATTAGGGAGAGTGTGAAACGGCTTGTAATTAACAACACCGCTCACGTGGGACATAAAAAAAAGCAGTCACAGTCAGATGGGGGGTAGAAATGATGAAAATACACCATTAATCAAAGATGGGGTTTTTTGCATCTCTATAAAACATTGACTCGACAGCTGTTTGGCTGAAATTATGATTAGGACGTGCAAACAAAAAGCCAGTGTTGTTTCGTTATGTAGATCTGGTCCAAAGCAGAAAAAGGAACAAAGCAAGGTCGGTTTGACATTTTCCCAATAGGGAAAAGGGGGTTGGGGTTGTTCCATGTGCTGACTAGGTAGATTGGGTAGGTGGTCAGTGACTTAGGTGGGCCATAATCAATCACAAAATAGATTTCTAAGAAGAGAAAGGTTGCCTTTTTTTCACATCGACTCTAATGATTTTTGCTCCTACAGGCTTGATTAATTTATGCTGGAATAACAGAAAGAAGTGAGCACTAAATCACTTCAAGTGTAAGATGCAAGTGCACATGCTTGTGCAGAAAATCAGATAGGAGGTCCGTGGAAAAGAGATAGCCCATACAATCCATATCATAGTCGGTTAAACGGGCAACAATCCGAGAACAAGCATATTGATGTTGCCGCACCAGACTGTCACATAGTTCCACCCACAATCCTGCAGGCTGATGAAGTGCTAAAATCACCCACCCACATAACCACCAGCAAATTAAGACTGATATCAAGGTACACTGCATGGAGCGAATCCCATAATTGCATATATAACATATATAAATATAAGCAGCACTGACACAACATGTCAACAGGGCGCTAATCTGAAACCCCAATCAAGCTTTATGCGTGAGATGCAGGGTTGCCAGGTTTTCACAACAAAACCCACCCAATTGCTACTCACAAACTAACCCAATCGTGTTTTGAGAGGTAAAATACACGTTTTTTTCAGCGGGGTTCACCTGGTAAATTCGCATTCCGGAGGATAAATGTCAAGTTATTGGTATCGCTTCAACCCGTGGACATGAAAATCAACCAGCGCCAACAGCGTTAAAGTAGTCCAATTACACGAGAAAACTGCAGACTTGGCAACACTGGTGAGATGTTAGTGTTATGATTGGCTTGCATGACAGTGTGAGCAATTGTCTTTGCTATAATTACGTATTTTTATTCTGCATAAGATTTTTCTCATTTGATCTTTACAGTATGATAGATAGGGCTGGGTGATATGGGCAAATAAATATCAGTCGATATCAATAATTATCATGATAAATGTCAAATTTTTATTTCTTTCAAGTTTAAAGTCTGATTTTTGCTCCAAAGTGAAAGTTGTAGAAACCAGACCATTAATTTCCCTCAACAAAATAAATATCTAAATAGAAAAATTAATTTCTGCATGTTCTAATGAGTTATATTGTTTCAAATCAAGAAACAGGTTTGGGTTGTCTGATAATGATAATGATAATAAGGGGCCACACATTATCGCGTCTTTTGCATGCTCAAGTTCATTATTTTAAATGTAGGTGCGTGGCAGCTGCGCTCATAACAGAAGCACGCGGTGCAATGCGCTCGTTTTTTTAGGCGCGTCCGCACTGCATCGAGATAAAAACATCTCAACTTTTCAGAATGCCAGAAATGCACCGCAGGTCATGTGACAAGAACCAACCAGTTAGCTTCTTCCTTTCCCATAACAACATTGAAAGCTCAGCCAAGATGGAGAAACAGCTGATCATAGCTGTACAGCAGGGGTGCCCAACCCTGTTCCTGGAGATCTACCTTCCTATAGAGTTTAGTTCCAACCCTGATCAAACACACCTGTCTGTAATTATCAAGTGCTCCTTCAGATCCTAATTAGTTGGTTCATGTGTGTTTGATCAGGGTCGGAGCTGAACTCTGCAGGAAGGTAGATCTCCAGGAACAGGGCTGAGCACCCCTGCTGTACAGGGATAGACATATTTAAATAAATTTAGCAGAGCTACAGCAAGCGATTTGGAAATATGTTTGTCCTATGCTGAAAACTCTACGTTTTCATTGAGAGCACAGGTCATGGTTGCTTAGCAATGGCAGACGCCACGGGAGCGCAAGCTACAGAGTGCTTCGGAAAGAAGGAAAAAGCAGTGCACCTAGCATTTTTTACGCATTTTTAGGCGCAACATGTGAACGACCCCTAAATCTCCTCTAGTGAGCTCGCACAGCACGGCAGTTTGAACTTTGGTCCGAGCAGATTTGGTCCGTGTGAAAAAATTATATCGAACATTTACTGAACTCTTTATTTCGTTTTATCGAGGAAAATTATATCACGATAATTATCGTTATCGAATTATCGCCCAGTCATTATGATTGATAGATAGATAGATAGATAGACAGATAGATAGATAGATAGATATTCCATTTTAAAAACAGAAGCTATAGGTTGTGAGTGAATGCCTCAGGTTGTCTTCCACTGACACACTGACTCCAAAAAGCAAGGCCTGGTCAAGAGGGAGATGAAAGACGGGAAGGAGAACTCTGTCCTGACACCATGTTCTACTTGAACACACTTTGCCTTCAAGCTGATCACAAACTCCCAAGCCTGCTCTCTCTAGCTCTTACAAAACACTCAAGCAACCTGCTATTTTTCTCCAGAAGCCAGAGGTTCCTGGAACACAAACAGGACATGTTCCTGGATCCTTGTTTGCTCTTGGTAATACATTCTAGGATTTACATTTCAGTTATTAGCACCAGTAATGCAACTCCACCTCCTGACATTTCCAGTTTGTATGGTCCAGTCTGAAAGTGTAGTTGATACTAATTGGATATTACAGCATGTTTGATCTATTCATAGCTTATGTGCAGAGTGTAAATTTGAGTTGAACAAATAATCCACGCCAATGCTGTGAGCTCATTAGGCAAGACAAACAATCTATTGTACGTTTCTTGCTAATGTTCTCAAGTCCTGCATGCTCATTATCAATCACAGAAACTGCAGTCTAGTTCTTTTCTCAGATTTACTACAATGTAACTTCAGTATGCAATACTGTATGTTAAAACACTAGAAAAGATTCTTAAAGGGACAGTTCACTCAAAAATGAAAATGACTTCATGATTTACTCATCCTCAAGCCATCCTACTGTAGGTGTATATGACTTTCTTCTTTCAGAAGAATAAGAGTTACGTTAAAAAAGGTACAACTAAAAAGCAAATAAAAAAAATTAAAGCTAAAAAGAAATATAGAAAACTAATATAATGAAAAATGCACAACAAAATTACAATACAATTGAAATTAAAACTTAAAAGCTAAATCAGAGTATTAAAATTGAAATAGCACACAAACAAGCAAACAAACAAATAAATAAAAAGAAAAAATTATTAAAATTACGTAAAAAATAAAATAATTAAATAAATAAATAGATGTAAAAATATGGAAATATTATACATCAAAATAAATATGGAAATACATATATCCACAAAGGTAAAAATAATTAAATGTTGACATAAAAACATTTATAACATACTGAAGTACTAAAATTAATACAACTAAAATACAAATAAAAGAAATTAAAGCTAAAAATAATAATAATTATAGATTATAAGTATTATAACAAAAGAAAAAACTTTACAAAAATACATTACACAAATAAAATAATAATAAAAAAAATTTAAAAATGTATTTACAACTGTAACAAATTTATATTTGCATGCAAAAATAGGGCCCCATTTTATTTTATTTTTTAAATTTTAATTCCACTTTAATTTTTTCCAAATTCAGTTTTTTTGTTTTTAGTTTTCATTTTTCTGCACTCCTTTTTAATGGTTAAATTTAATTTTATTAATTAAAAAAACATGTCTAATTAATTAAAACAATGAAATTTTACAATTTAACATTGATTTATTAAAAGTTAAGTTATGTTTAGAACCCTATGAAATGTTTATTTTTTCTCACCTTATATTTTATTGTTATCAAATTTGTTTTGGCATGTCTATTTATTTGAATGCATAAAACTTTTATTTATTTCTACAACAGCCTTATGAAATTCTGTGCTGTGTATTTAAATATTTCTGCTCATCAAATAAAGGCATAAAATATTAATTTATCTTTGAACTAATGAAAATTACATTTTATTTTTGGCAAATAAAGCGGATGTACTATTAAATTTTAAAAGATGGAAGAAATATTGTGTAACAAAGTTTTATTAATTTTTCAACAGTAGTAGTAGTACTGTAGGTACGTACATTCTACTGAATGACAGTAATATATTTCTGGCACAATGTCTACAAGCTAAACCAAACTTTTCCTTTGACGGGTTGCCGTGAATACCTTCAAATTTCTGTGAGTATGACCCTGGTTTTACTTAAACAAAACTGAAATGAAATGCTCACAAAGTTCTCTCAGAGCAGTTCTGGAGATGTTCATGCATTTTTTATGGCAGACGCTGAAATCACAGCAAGCGTCTACCATTCATTCATAAAGAGACACGCAGAACATAAAGGATTCATATTTAAATTATATTTTGCGGCTTAATAATTACCTTACTAGTCCATATCGCGATTTGATTTAAGTGTAATGACCAGCTTTTGATTAATTCAAACTCTGACAAATTCTGTGAACTTCTCAGAAATCACAGGGCGATACAAAAACATTCAGGGCTAGAGAAAAATCTTTCAGAGCTTGATCCCCGAATGATTAACCCTAGCGTCGTCCCTGCGTACAACAGTTAGTGGAAGCTAGAGATATTGGTTTATAAAGTTTTACATATAGATAATTTTCTTACACAAATGCATCAATTCACTTCAAAAGGCCTTTATTAACCATCTGGAGCTGTGTGGAGTACTTCTTATGATGGATGAATGTAGTTTATTGGACTTCAAAATCTCAACAGCCATTCACTGCCATTATAAATCTTGGAAGAGCCAGGGCATTATTTAATATAACTCTAATTGCATTCGTCTGAAAGAAGGAAGTCATACACACCTAGGATTCATTTGGTTGCACATGACTAAATCGACACTATTATGGTGTGAAAAATGCGTGCACACATTACACACGAGTGAAATGCGTCTTTACATGTAACTCTGTAAATGTAGATACATATGACAGCAGCGAATCTTTTTCAAAAGCAACGCAACAGATATTCTCTAGTCTCAAAGAAGGAAATCATCTAAAGTTGGGGAGCTGAATTCACCCCAGTGCGAGGTGAACACCCTCATTCACCCATGATGAAAGAACACAGTAACGGTGAATGACAAGCCGGGTCTATGCTTAACCTTTGAAGAGCGCTGTGTATCTGCCTTCTCTGTAGACGGTAAAAACACACCAGCACAACCTTAATGACATATTTACCCTCAGGTTTTCACATCCTGCAACTTTCTATAGCTCTTCCTTTTAATCTCGAACACATTTTTGTACCTTGCAAAGACATACACAAGGTAAGAAGACGAACGTGTGTTGATATCTGTTAGCCTAACAAAGGTGGAAGCAACAATGGTGTCTTGTGTTGAATATTGTGAGAGATAAAGGTAGAGATTCCGCTTGAGTTTGGAAGGCATTTTTATTATTTAACCCTCATATTGTTTAGTGTCACGAAAAATAATTAGACACATTCAAACACCAGGTGTAAATAGCAATCTGATGCTAATAGGAAATGTAAACATGGCCTATTGATAAACGAAGAACAGTAATTAACACCTTCCGGTTCAAGTAATTAAGAAAAAATGGACATCACAGCAGGAAAATCTGTTGTATAGATAGGCACTGGTTTCATGTTGTTAGCACACGTGGTGTGTTGTGTTTCTGTGTCTCTGCTGTTGTTAACTGAAGTGACAGCTGGGCAAGGAAGGTTCAGACAGACGGACAGGTTTGCTCTGTGCTTCAAGCCCGGTCTGGAGGCTTGTTCTGGGCCAACGGGTGTTTCTCAAGCCCCCTTTGGAGCTAATTAACCTTGGCCTAAAGATAGCACAGAAGATTTCACGACTTCAGCGTGAGCCAAAGAGTCTGTTTTCCACTTCAGTCCTGTCAACACATTCATTTAGTAGTCTATTATTTCCTCAAATATAGTTCATCTAGATTGTTTAGATCTATGGCTGAAGGAGAAAATACACAGCCTTATCAGCATACAGACTTAGACATGTAGATAATATTAAATGCATGATTGTTGGTTTTGTTTACTATTAAAAACTACTTTTAATTAAAATCTATTTAAATTTGGAATCGTTTAAAATAAATATGGTAACTGATGAAAAGCTAAAATATAAAATAGTATATAAAAATAATAAAAAATACTTAAATAAAAATGTTGCTTTGGCAACTAGCTGAAATAAGTAAATAAGCTGAAGTACTAAAATTAATACTAAAATGCAAATTTAACAAATTAACGCTAATATATATATATATATATATATATATATATAAAATTAAATAACAAATGGAAACAAAATTACATAAAATACAATTAAAATTAATACTGAAAAAGTAAAGATTAAAGCTTAATCAGTATATTAAAAGTAAAACAGCACACACACAAAAAAAATAAATTATTAAAATTATGTAATAAATAAAATGATAAAATAAATAGACGTGAAATACGGAAATATTATACACCAAAATAAATATGGAAATAAACAAATCCATAAATGTAAAAAAGAATTAAATGTTGACATTAATAAAACTAAAAAGCAGAAGAAATTAAAGCTAAAAACGAAATGCACAACATTACATAAATTACATTTACTACAATTAAAATAAAACAATTAAATAAATAAATAGACAAAAAATTGTAAATATTATACATCAAAATAAATATGGAAATATATAACTCCATAAAGGTAAAAATAATTAAATGCTGACATTAAAATATCTATAACATGTAAATAAATCTGTTAAAATAAATAAATACAAAACTATATAAAAATATATAAAATATATAAAAATATATTTTAAAAAACCTTAATAAAAATTACATAAACTACAATTAAAATGAAAAATGAAAACTGAAAATGTAAAAATTAAAGGTAAATCATCATATTAAATTTTAAAAAGCACACAAACAAAATAGATAAATAATAAATTATTACAATTATTTAATGAATAAAATAATAAATAAATAAATAAATATTATAGCGAGAAATTCATAAAAACAATATCATATAAACAAATTCATAAAGATAAAAATAAATAAATGTTGAGATAAAAAGATTTATAACAGGTATATATATAAATAAATAATTGTGGAAATATATGCATAAATAAATGTGGAAAAATAAATACAAAACTTCATAAGTTAAATAAGTTAATATTAAGTTAAAGTACTCAAATGACTAAAACTAAACTGCAAATAAAAAAAATTAAAACAAAAAAATAAATACAAAGAACCCTAATAAAAATGACAAATGCACAACAAAATTGAATAAACTACAATTAAAATTGCAGGTGAATCAGTATTACATTTAAAATAGCACAGACACAAACAAACAGACAAATAAATAAATAAATAGACATAAATATGAAGACATTATACATCAAAATAAATATAGAAATATAGAAATTCATTAAAAAAAATAAATGTTGACATAATAACATTTATAATGTATAAATAAATAAGTGCATAAATGTGGAAAAAAATAAATACAATTTCAACTTCATAAATATGTATAACTATTCGAATATATAATCATTTGTGTCTTACTGAAAATTAAATTTACTTCTATGTATGTATTATTTATTTCTTTAATAAATATTTAATTAATTAATGCTGTTAATACTACCAGATTTGGTCCTCACTAGTTGGCACTACAGAAAAAAAATAAATAAATCAATGCACTATGAGGAGAAGCATCCTCTGTGCTGTGTTGGACTCGATGTGCTCTGTAAGCAGAAAAAACTGCACCAAGCAGCACCACAAGGCTCCTCAGAGCAGCCAGACGAGGCAGGAACAGATGCCTGAGTCAGGGTGAGCCTGCCAGCCAATCTTGAAAAGAGGGTTTATCAAGTGTGAAACTGGGGCATGGTGGAGTGTGACAGGACGTGGCACCAGCTCTCCAGTCCAGCGTTACACTCCTAACGCTAACACAAAACGAACAGCGAGCAGCCTCAAATTACTCAATCAAGACAATGAGCTCAAGCAGACGCGCTTAATTAAATCAAAAACACAACTGCTTCGGGAATTATTGACGGTTCGCGGTAATCATCGCCATATTTCTGCTGTCGCTTGGCCACGGCGGGGGCCATCGGAGACGGACCTGAGGAGAAGAAGCGAGCGGCGGCTCAGAACGCAGGCTTAATTCAGTGAGACTAATGGTACTTGAAAGCCCTTCTCTTCCTGTCATTTGGATTGAGGATGTGTGTGTCAATCAAGGTGCAGAGCAAAAATCAAAGGCCACTGAGATAAAATTAAAAGCATGTGAAAGAAGAGGCCTTAACAATGAAGACGAGAAGTGGAGCTATCCAAAATGTGCGAAAATTCACCATGGCTGCTTCACGGTGAATAATGTAAAAGTTGGAGAGAAGAATTAAATATTTCAGCACAACAGCGCATGTGGTCACATAAGAGGCTTGAATGAATATAAAGTTTGGTACTGTAGTTATAAGGGGATCAGGCAGTGCAGGGCACATCAAAATTGAACAAAATCTCTACTGTAATTTTTATAGGTGTCATATCATAAGGAATCAAAAACAAATGTGTTTTTTTAGTTGTTTTTGGGGCTTGAAAGCTACTGGCTCACTGTAAAATATCATTTACTTTTCATCGACTCTTTATAAAATATCTACTTTGTGTTCCACAATAAAAATAAAAAAAAAGATAAATAAAAAATTTAAGTTTAAAAAGTTTAAAAATTAATACACAAATAAATAAATAAAAATCACAAAAAAACAACAAAATCACACAAACCTAAATGAAAACTGAAATAAATAAAACAAATAATAATACTAAAATACACACACATATAGTCTAAAATGTCAAATGTATATATGAATATGTTGATTGAATATTATAAATATCATTAATATGTTAAATGTTAATTCAAAATAAATATACAAAAACAATAAAAATCACACAAGCCTAAATTAACACTTAAATAAAAAATAAATAAATAAATATATATATATAAATAAATATAAAAATGTTGAAAAAATAATAATATGGATATACACGCATATAATCTAAAAGGTTTAAAATATTAAATGCATATATAAGTTAGTGTTAATCAGTGTTAATATGTTAATGTTAATTCAAACTAACTATTAAACTATTAATCCAATTTTAATAACTAAATTAAAAAAAATATATATAATTATGAGCTAAAGCTTCAAAATAAATATACAAAAACAATAATAATCGCAAAAAAGCACAATAAAATCACACAAACCTAAATTAAAACTTATTATACACATAAATACACAGTCTAAAATGTCTAAAATATTAAATGCATATATAAATCAGTGTTAATGTGTTAGTGTTAATTCAAACTAAATCTATTAAAATAATTTTAATAACTAACTAAAAAAATAATTTATGAAAAAAAAACTAAACAAAAAAGCACAATAAAATCACAAAAACCTAAATGAAAACTGAAATAAATAAATAAACTAATTATAATTATGAATTAAAGTTTAAAAAATACAAATAAATAAATAAATAAAAATCACAAAAAAAACAACAAAATCACACAAACCTAAATGAAAACTGAAATAAATAAATAAATAAAACAAAATACTGAAATAAATAATACAGAAATACACACACATATAGTCTAAAATGCCTAAAATATTCAATGTGGATACAAATCAGTGTTCATGTTAATTAAAACTAAAAGTACTAAAATAATTTTAATAACCTAATTTAAAAAATATATATAATTATGAACTAAAGCTATATATATGTAAAATATTAAAATAAATAATATTGAAATACACACACATATAGTCTAAAATGTCTAAAATATTAAATGCATATATAAACCAGTCTTAATGTGTTAATGTTAATTCAGGCTAAAATTTTTAAAATTAAATGCAGATATAAATAAGTGTTAAAGTTAATTAAAACTAAAACTATTAAAATAATTTTAATAACAGCTAAAATAAAACCTAAATATTGAAAAACTTAAGAAAAGTATTCACTCAGGTCACCCCTATGAGTTAAAACCTGATAAGCAATCCACACATTCACACTCATATTGAAAAACACTCCCACAGACGACCCGAGAGACTTCGCTTATGGAAAATTAATGTCCTTGATGTCTCAGCAACTAGAAAATGTTGATACACTCCCACCGATCGGGATGCAAGATGCTTCTTTACAGCAGACGAGTGTGCTCTAGTTTGTCTGTCAAGTTCCTCTCACTCCTCCGCTGGGACAGGATTTGACAGCGCCTCAAAACATTGTGACAAGTGAGTGAGATTGTAGTCACAAACGTCCCGGATCCGTTTTACAGAATGACTGGAAATTTGCTTCACTTCATTCAGCAATCATCAGACTTGAGCTTATTACCACAGGCGCTGATTCACTGGTCCTGCGGTAATGATTCTATATAGAGAACATGTAGGTTATTATTATGGTAAAAGCGGTCTATGAATGGGTTTTGAGAAGAAAATGAATGTTTCATTGACTGACTACAGCAATTTCAAGGCCAAAATGCATTACAGAGAAGAAATTGTTGAATAAAGTCATTGTTTTTTTTTTGCATACAACCCTGCTCAAAAAAACAGCTAAAAGCCAGCCAAGGCTGTTTGGCTGGTCTTAGTTGGTTTAAGCTGGAAGCAGCTGGTTTTAGCTGGTCTCCCAGCCTGACCAGGGGTGTGTTACCCAAAAGCATTACCAACATAGTTCAACGATTCAGTGTTTCCCAAAACCACAGTTCAAACGAACATTTGCGAACAGCGTCACAAACTTACATAGTTGGAACTAGGTTAGAAGCATAGTTCCTTGTTAGTAAGACTAATAAGTTATGCTCTTGGGCACAATAACCAAGCTAACATGCAGTACAATCTATATCTTTCACTCGATCTAAATATAAATGCATTTTAATCTATGTATTTTTAAGCTTCCTCTGTAAGCGCCGCTTTCAATAGTGCCGCTGAAGATGCAGTGGATTACGTTTGTTTGTGAAGGGAATGCACCTCCCGATCTACATATATCCGTCTATGTTCGCGCAAATCACTTGCTTCCCGAGCTCCCTGACCCGCCATGGCACGATGGACTGTATACTCCGCCGTGGCTCTCCGAGCTCCCTGACCCGCCATGGCACGATGGACTGTATACTCCGCCGTGGCTCTCCGAGCTCCCTGACCCGCCATGGCACGATGGACTGTATACTCCGCCGTGGCTCTCCGAGCTCCCTGACCCGCCATGGCATGATGGACTGTATGCTCCGCCGTGGCTCCTTGATCCGCCCTGGAGGCATACCTCCTATCCCTCCTGTGTCTGCCCTGCACGAGCCTCCAGGGCGCCCACCCCACCTCCCCGATGTATTTGTTACGGCGCGAGTCGTGCCTTATGGGAGGGCGGGGTAATGTCAGTCACACCCTGTGGACTGTTTTGTGTTTTTTTCCCCATGTATGCCCTTATTTGGTCTTTCCTGTTTCGTCTTTAATTATTACGTCACTGTTTTATCGATTACACCTGTCTCCCTGTGATTAGTCTGTGTATATAAGTTTGGTTCTGTTCCCTGTGTCTTTGTCAGTTCTTAAAGTCTCGTGCGTTTTATTTACGTGTGGATTCCCTGCTGTTCCTGTTCGTTCCTGTGGATTATTTAAATAAACTCTATGTTCCGAGCTCCTCGTTCCTACACCTCATTCCCCGCACACGACGCCGTGACAGAAACAAAACAGCATCATGTATACATAGTTTTGTACAAAGCAGGGAAAACCAATCACAAAGAGCAATGTTACTTTTTTCATTTAAAACATGAGATGCAGTGGAATGGGAAGAGACCTGTCCCGCCACAAAATTTTGAGACATGTTTTTTCAAAGTTGAACTTACAATAATTTTAAATGGCTTTCTAAACATCTGACTTCTTGTGCAAGACGTGAGTGCAACGGCGACAGATGTCCCTCTAGAAATTGCGCACAATATGCGTTCTGTGTGAACGGCTTGGTTTCAGTTTTGACATAAACAACATCATCTCCGCATTGATGTTCTCTTTTTCGACAGTATTTTGAATGAACAACGTATCCAGTGGGTTCAGCTGGACAGGCTAAAAAAAACGTTAAAATGCAACGACACCTACCTACATCGTCATCGCATCGTGCGCCACTGAGGTTCCCTGACGCACACCTAAAATTCAAATGCAACGTTTTGCATTCGAATGTGGATTTTTATTTTAAATTCGACAAATATTCGGAATAAATTTTTTTTTGACAGCCCTAGATGTCACATGGACTATTTTATCAATGTCCTTACTACCTTTCTGGGCCTTGAACGTAATAGTTGTGTTGCAGTCTGTGTGCGAAAACTCTCGGATTTCATCAAAAATATCTTAATTTGTGTTCGGAAGATGAACGAATGTCTTATGGGTTTGGAACAACATGAGAGTGAGTAATTAATGACAGAGTTTTCATGTAAACCAGGCTCAAGAGTGGTGGCTGTGACACACGCATCTGTATTCTGCTTTACAGATGCTAGCAAAGAAGAACAAGGACAATGAGAGACAATAGGAGTGCTGTTACAAAGCAGAGTAAATATTTGATCGCAGTTTGCTGACTAAACGGACGTATTTGAACCGTACTGATTGCCAAGAAAGCCATCTGGCAAACAGCGACAGTGTCATTTCCAGGATGCCCGAAATGTTTAGGCAGAGCAAGGGACACGCAGACAGACAAAGGCCAAGGCTGAAACCTATGGTGAGAGAAAGAGACAGTGGGAGAGAGGAACAGAGCGAGAACATGACAGCTAACTTGAGCTGAAAAGGTGTGCTGGAGGGTGGGATGTAGTGTGAAAAGGGGTGAGAAGAAAAGAGATAAATACACAGAGAAACAGGAGGGAAGTGTTAAATGGAGGGGGAGAGAAAAAAGGAGTGAGAGTCACACTGCTGTCACATGGAACACCTTCAGTTCAGCTCCATTCAGAAAAGCCCAAAAAAGCTCCAATTAAACTGCAGACCTTAAGCAGCACAGAATGCGAGCGGGAGAGAGGCTGTTATGAAGAGATGATGTGGGAGCTGCTAGCAGGAGACAAGGAAGCTCAGAGTAAACAAGCTGCCCTCATCTCAAAGCTAAGCTAATGCACACACACATTTATACGTCTTTCAATTTGAAAGGAACCAAAAGGGAAAGTTCAACCAAAATAGAAGATTCTTTCATCATCTATTGACTTGCATATCACGTTTAAATCATTCCTTTCTTTCAATCAACACAAAAAGAGATGTTTTAAAGACCAGTGGCTGAGATGCTCTAAAAACACAATTAAAGGGATAGTTCTCTAAAAAATGAAAACAACCCAGTGATTTACTCACCCTCAAGCCATCCTAAGTGTATATGACTTTCTTCTTTTAGACGAATACAATCTGAGTTACATTAAAAAATGTCCTAGCTCTTCCAAGCTCTAAAATGGCAGTGAATAGCTGTTGAGATTTTGAAGCCTGAAAAAGTGCACCCATCCATCCATCTTAAAAATTGCTCAGTCCCACTTTATATTAAGTGGCCTTAACTACTATGTACTTGCATCAAAAAGTACAATGTACTTAATGTGGTCATACTGTATTGCAAAACACTTTTGCTGCTATTAAGGTGGGATATGGGTAAGGTTAGGGAGAGGTTTGGTGGTATGGGTAGGTTTAAGGATGAGTTAAGGTGCAAAGGATGGGTCAACAGTGTAATCATAAATATATTTACATAAATTAATTACAGATGTAATTACATGCAGGTATTTAAAAAAAAAATCTAAGTATAATGTAAATACATGTATGTACACAATAAGTACATTGTATTAAATATTAATTTCAATATAAGTACATAGTAGTTAAGGCCACTTAATATAAAGTGGGACCCATATTTAAAACTTAATAAATCATAATCTCTAGCTTCTGCTAGGGCTGGGTGATATGGCAAAAATTAGATTTTTTTGGAATGTTTGACTGATTCTCGATTTTTTTATGACTTTTAAAGGAGACGTCCACTTCCAGAACAACAATTTACAGATAATGTACTCACCCCCTTGTCATCCAAGATGTTCATGTCTTTTTTCAGTTGTAAAGAAATTATGTTTTTTAGGAAAAACATTTGAGGATTTTTCTCCATGTAATGGACTGATATGGTGCCCCGAATTTGACAAGACGAGCGTTTGAGATTAAAAAGTATTTAAATTGTATTTTTTAATGAAAATAACCGATCGTTAATGTAAACATAGACGCATTTGACTGTTGCACTTGCGCAGAACCTCATGCTTGAAGTGGCATTATAAAAATGCAACGCTGAAGTTAAAAGAAGTTTACACACATCTTCTTGCATGTTTTTCCTATTCCACTTCCTGTGTCACATCTTTGTCAACACAAAAGCACATTCTGTGTGAATGGCATCTAACGATATGAGCGCGTCACTCATGAGTGGTTAATCGTAAACCGTCATACGGTTGGATCGTTCTTTTCTCTACTGTTATCATTGACATAATGATAAGTGTCTAATTCTAACATTTGGTAACATTTCTATTAAAAACTGAGATTCCTTGATTTCTAAAAAATAAAATCATAACAAAACATTAAATTCAAATTATTCTATAAAATCTTAAAAATCGCCCAGCCCTAATTAGAAGTAAAGAAAAATGTTGGAGGACTTCGACTGGTTTTTCTTTGGGTGTAAACAAAACTTGGTTCCCGCAAGACTAGCATATTCTCATCGGATCTTACGCGTTTGCCTACATAATCTGCTGGAATACCACTCTCTCGTGAACAAGCATACGACAGTTAGCGGAATCTGGAGATTACACTTTATAAAGTTTTAAATATAGACATTTTTCTTACTCAAATGCATCAGTTGACCTCAGAAGGCCTTTAATAACCCCCCAGAGCCATGTAGAGTACTTTTTATTATGATGCACTTTATTGGGCTTCAAAATTTCAACAGCCATTCACTGCCATTATAAAGCTTAGAAGAGCCATAACATTTTTTAATATAACTTCTGAAAGAAGAAAGTCATATACATCTAGGATGGCTTGAGGGTGAGGGTAAGCATGCAGAGTAAATCATAATTTTTGGGTGAACTTTCCCTTTAAAGCAATCCATATGAGTCATGTGTAGAGTAACATAGATAATCTAAAGTTATATGACAACTTTGTATGAGAATCAACCCATAATTTAAAGGAGAAGTTCACTTCCAGAACAAAAATTTACAGGTAATTTACTCACCCCCATGTCATCCAAGATGATAATGTCTTTCTTTCTTCAGTTGTAAAGAAATTATGTTTTTTTTGAGGAAAAAATATCAGGAATCTACTCCATATGCAGTTTAAACGCAGCTTCAAAGGGCTATAAATGATCCTAGGCGAGGAAGAAGGGTCTTATCTAGTGAAACAATTGTTTATTTTGTTAAAAAAAAATTGACAATTTATATATTTTTTAACCTCAAATGCTCATCTTGTCTAGCTCTGCGTGAACTCTGTATATTCCGGTTCATGACAGTTAGGGAATGTCAAAAAACTCCCATCTCATTTTCTCCTCCAAAACTTCAAAACTGGCCTACATCGCTGTTATACCTTTTTTTGGAAAGGGTGTTTGACCCTCCTTGCGCGTTCACTTTGGAAACACTGGGTTGGTGCTTCTGCAGCAATGTACATAGGGCACCATAGAAGTCCACTATATGGAGAAAAATCCTAAAATGTTTGCCTTAAAAAACAATTTCTTTACGACTGAAGAAAGAAAGACATGAACATATTGGATGACAAGGGGTTGAGTAAATTATCTGTAAATTTTTGTTCTGGAGGCGAACTTCTCCTTTAAGCAAATTTTAATCTATTCCACTACAGCGATTCTATTATTTATTCCCTGAGATTTGTCTCAGTGTTATAGGTCAGGAACAGGGTGGAGACAGCTGCAGGCAAGAGCAACATGGGGAATAATATCAGCACATTAACAACACAAGTGATAAATGATGCCATTCAGCCTCAATATAAAGTGATTAAAACAAGCTATCAATCACACACTAAGGAAAGGATTGGATGTCATATGACACAACTTGGTGGTTTTACAAATGTCCACAGTGTAAATGTGTTCTGTATATGCACGCTTTGTGTATTCTTAATTTGCACGTGTGAATCCCATGGGCTTTGACCTAGTCAAGGAGACATGGTTGTTTATTTGCAAGAAGGTTATGAGACACAATGGAAAGTTACTAGGAAAAAGCATATTCTATAAGATAATATCTCTGAAATTAACAAGAATACAAGAACCTCCACCAAAACAGTCTCTTAAAGGGATAGTTCACCCAAAATAGAACTATTTTGTTTTCTAAACCTGTATGACATTTCTGTTTAACACAAAAGAAGATATTTTAAAGAATGAGTGGAATATAATGGAATCAATACAACATAAGCTGCTTTTCCACTATTGGGCCGAACGGTTCTTAGAACGGTCAGGTACGGTTCCAGTGTTTCCACATGAGCCTGGTACGGCACGGTACAATTACAAACCGTTCTCGGCACGGAATTCTCGGCACGGTTAGACAACCGTGCCAAACCGTGCTGATAGAGTGTGTGTGCTAAGCAAAAGCTCGCTATTTGATCAAACAGCCAAGTAAACAGCTACGCTTCGTTCATAGCTCATGCATTAATACTGTCAAGAAATGTAGTATTTTCAGAAAGGATTTTTACCTTCTGTGTCCGTCTCCGCTTGGATGCATATCCCCTCAGCATTTGTTGGTACGTTATACCTGTCGTCGCCTTCTGTTTATTTTTTATTCTGTCCTTTTTTTCTGTTATTTAACGAAGTACATATCAGATAAAAAAGGAGTCCCAAAAACAGAAATATCTGATCATCGTCCATATGGCTGTTTACATTACAATTGCGTTACCAAGGCAACAACTATCGCATTTGTATTTACATTCCAAAGAGTTACGTTATCAGCACCACAGTGGAAAATGAAACCGTGTCCGTGCTGACTGGCCCGGATTGGCACGGAACGGAACGGAATGGTTAAGCAAAGAGAACGGTTCGGCCCGATAGTGGAAAAGTGGCTATAAATACAATGGAAGTCAATGGGAACCAAAACTGTTTGGTTACCAACATTTTTCAAAATATCTTCTTTTGTGTTCAGGTTTCATACATGTTTGAAATGACATAAGGGTGATTAAATGATGACAGAACTTTCATTTTTGATTGAACTGTCCCTTTAAGAGACTTCTTGTCGCGTTTAAATGAGATCCTGTATTAATTATGGTTTTACTGTACAGTACAAAACAATAATGTATTGTATTTTGGTGGGAACTATGATGGTTACCATGGTAACTTTTATTAAGGGTTATTGTCAGAAAGCTTGAGGAGGAAACAATAAATTCCTTGAGCTGAATATTATCACGATGGATGTTGGGGATAATATCAGACAATGAGATTACGCAGTAGCACGGTCATTATGAAAATAATTCTTGGGAAACTACAGGTCTAGTCCCGTTGTCATGACAACCCTATCTCAGAGACTGCTGGAGAACACTTTCTTCAGTCTGTCTGTGTGTGTGTGTGTGTGTGTGTGTGTGTGTGTGTGTAAAGGTGAGGCCTGACTGTCCCGATCACCGCTCAACATTTATTTTTTTATTTTCTGTGAAGGCACTTTACAGGTGAAAAGGACAACTGAACATATAAATAGGCCTATTAGGTAAATAGCTGACATTTACTGTTTTTTTTCAATCCTTTATTATTATTCTAAAGCGAAAGCTGAGCTCTGACCAATCAGTAGACAGGTAACGCCTAGTCCCTAGATGCAGTGGCTAGGATAGAAGCAGGTGATTAATGGCAGTTTGGGCAGCTCTGCACACACACACACACACACTTGAGGTGGAAAATGCTCACTAAAATGTCCTCGGCTGTACTTTGCCTATAACTGAAAATAGCTTGCAGCAGCTATGTGATTCAAATCCATTCCTACTCCATCACATCCCATTCTGGGGTTATTTATCTATGTGGAATGATTATTCCGTCCTGGAGGAGTCACCTGTAGAGGTACGGCACGGCTGAACCTTAATCTTCAATGCTGATGGAACTCGGTCAAGGAGATATAAAGCAATATGATCCCATCAAGGTAAAAGATGAGTATCTCAGTTGCTCTATTGAGTGTGCTGAAATCTCCACTTATGTCTGAAAACTCTGTGAAACTTTTTTCAGATTCCTTTTTAAATCAGAGATGACATGAGAGGTTTGAAGACAGACTGTATTTGCAGACACTAACACATATTGCATATTTGCTGACAATACCATCCAATACGGAAAAGAGTTAAGGTTGTATTATATACTGTATAATATAACATGTATATATTGTAATAAACATAAATAAAATGAAAAAACAAAACAAACTAAAAATATATATAATTATATACAATTTCTACATATATTATTTTGCTTACACTACCAGTCTAACATTTTTTTTATGTTAAATTAAGAAGTTTTTTAATTAAGTTTTGCTCATCAATCCTGCATTTATTTGATCCAAAGCACAGCAAAAGCAGTACAATTTTGAAATATTTTTACTATTTAAAAAAGCTGCTTTCTATTTGAATATATTTTAAAATGTAATGTATTCCTGTGATTACAAAGCTGAAGTTTTACCATCATTACTCCAGTCACATGATCCTTCAGAAATCATTCTAAAATTCTGATTTTACATTTATTATTATTATTGTTGAAAACAGCTGATTTTAATTTTTTTCAGGTTTCTTTCATTAATAGAAAGTTCAGAAGAATAGCCACAACAGAAATCTTTTGTAACATTATAAATGTCTTCATCATCAATTTCTCTAAGTTCTAATTCTCTAAAAAAACTCCAAGCTTTTGAATGGTATAGGGTATAATGTTACAAAAGCATTTACTTCGATAAAAGCTGATCTTTGGATCTTTTTGTTCATCAAAGTATCCTGAAAAAATGTACTGTTTTAAATATTGATAATAATAATAATAAAAATTGTTAGCAAATCAGCATATTAGAATGATTTCTAAAGGATCATGTGACACTGACGATGCTGAAAATGTAAATTTGATCACAGAAATAAATTACAATTTAAAATATATGAACATTAAAAACAGTTATTTTAAATAGTAAAAATATTTCACTTTTTTTTTTTTTTGCTGTACTTTGGATCAAATACATGCAGGCTTGGTGAGCAGAAGAGACTTCTTTAAAAAACAAAAAACGTACTGTTCAAAAACTTTTGACTAATGTATGTACGCATAAGTTAATGCATATAAATAAATACAATTAAATTTGTAAGTGTAATTTACATAATTTATTTAGTATGCTGTGCGTATAGACATACATATCATATATAGAGGTATATATTGCAAAACATCTACCATTCAAAACAAAATCTACCATAATATTATCTACATTTGGCAGTGATATCCATTTGAATTTGGATTTAATAGTTTTTATCTTGACAATATTTAAACTATATCACAATATATTTCATATTATACTGTCCCTGACAAGCAAAGACAAAAGACATTAGCTTATCTGACCAAACCGTCGCATAGCTTGAAGTCAAATCTGATCCTGCGTTAAATAACACTCAGTCATCGGGCTCTTATCTGTGTTTGGTGTTTGGTAAATGATCGTCTCCAGAGCAAAAGGCTGAATATGGCAGCAGAGCTGCATTACGGAGAGCAATACTCTGAGACAAAGATGAAGTATGCAGGACTGATGAGACTGACGTGGTGGCATGGAGCGTTCAATCTGTCTCAGATAAACATGGCAGATGACAGTGACAACTCACCCACAACAAATACTCATAAACAGCACCTCTGAATAAAAATGTATGGAATAATATGCTTTTTCATTATTCTTGTTCAGAATCCACAGGAAATCTGAACATACACTAGTGTAAAATGACGAGGGGAGTGACAGCGATTGAAAGAGAGAAGCTGAAGGAGGCAAAGAACTCAGGTCTGTTCATCACGCAGCCCTCATAAAAAGAGGATAAACACAGTTTGGGGCGGGAGATTGAATTAGGGGTGAGAGAGGAAGGAACTGAGAATCCAAAATCGAATTACTCTGCCCTAAAAAAGCGTTTGTCCACAGGAACAGTGAGTGGGACGGGAGAGGCTTATTCTCGCTTGGGTGGAGAACTGCTGGGCCAACAATGGGAGATCACTTCCAAATCCTGACCTGCAGTATCAAGCCCTGCTGAGTCTACCCACAATGCCACTCTCTCAAAATGACATACCAAACACACTACACACAGACACACAGACAATCTTACTCCATTGATGGCCATTCAAAGGTAACTGTGAATAAATAAACACTTTTTTGCTAGCATAATGCTGACAGATGGATCTTTTAGGTATTAGAAATATCAAATGTCATTCTATATTCACCTATAAAGAACAATATAAAACAACACAATCATTCTTATTCTCAAAAGCCCCTAAAATCATAGATGTTTAGTTTTAATTTAGGTTACAGTTGATGGTTTGACTGTGTTATATCACATGTGACACAATTTGGCAAGCTGTGCTGACAGGCCGTGGGTGAGAAGTGGCATATGGCTGTTAGGAAATGCAATTCTGGGATAAGAACTGGCCGTATGACCCTCATTTAATGCTTCACAAAGCAAAAATACATATTTCGTTTCATATATAAAACTATTTTTGCTAAGTCTGACCCAGTGACACTGATAATAAGGGATAAATTTGTGCAAAATCTAGGAGCTCTTTACACTCTCAGTAGTGTCTGAATCAACAAAGTTTCCTTTTTCTAGCCCAATTAGTTCGAGTAATATACAGCATATGTATATTAATAAGCAGCATATGTAAATACAGCATAAAGTCTGGTACTTAGCCCAGCTTATTTTGTCTGACTGACATGTAAAGTGCCATTTTGAAGAAAATGTACTTTTTTCAAACTATCTTTTCTTTATTTGAAGCCATTAACATGTTTTCCATATAACAGTGTAACTTGCTGCTTAACACTGCGTATTATTCACTGTGTAAATTAAATACAGTATACTGCTTATTAAATTTACAGAAGTGATTTAGTCAAGAGCAGTGAGAGATTTGTTCTCTTTTGTTATTTTGTTTATTAGCATGAATGACAGACAGCAGGAATATTAGACTGCTATCACTTTAAGACCCACCCGGATCCAATATATTGTCATTTTCTCAGCTGTTTACTTTCACTTAAGACCTAAATTACTGTGTTTATGAGGATACTTGTAAAGGCGGGCATTTTGACACATACAAGTAGGGCTGCCCCCTAATGGTCGACTAACCGTTAGTCGACGAGAAGAGGCTTGGTTGACCAAAACGCTATTAGTCGCTTAGTTGCCGAAAAAATTGTGACGGACAGATCGTTAACGGCTGGTCTCTGTTGTAATAATAGTACATCGGGCAGGACATCCAAATTGTTACCTATTATTCATCGACCTCAAATATGGCTTTTCATCTGAAATAAGTAAGCAGTAGCAACTTTACATGGCCGCTCAATCGAATGTTACCCTAGAAAAATGTGTGCTATTCAAGTGCCTGTGCAAAGTGAATACTAGCGTGCTTAATGGATGACAGATGGAGGCGCTGGTGCGGTCACTTTCTCTTAAAATACTCCATTTTTGGTCATACAGATAAAAGTAACACATTTTTCGAATCTGTAAAGACTCTACGTTTGTTTGTGTGCACTCGCAATATCAAAGAAACGTTGCGCTTTTGTAAAATAATGAAAGCAGGATGCACTTCCTGGCATCTCTGTCTCTATGAAGAGCGAAACTTTGAAACGCTGTGTGTACTTGCCTTGCAGACATGAAAAATATATCTATAGAGAGTGAAATGTCTACTTTTAAATGAATCAATTTAAATAGAAAACAAATATTCTCAGATTATGCAATCGATATGAAACACACATACAGGCACATCATCAGTGCCACTGACTTCTGAGCACTTATTAGGCTTTGTAGGCAATTACAGTCTCATTATTATGATTTATATAGTTTATATACACTGAATTAGTTAAAATGATCAATTTTTCTTTTATGCTAAAAATCATTAGGATATTAAGTAAAGATCATGTTCCATGAAGATATTTTGTAAATTTCCTACCGTAAATACACCAAAGCTTAATTTTTTATTAGTAATATGCATTGCTAAGAACATTTGGACAACTTTACAGGCAATTTTCTAGTCACATGTTAACATTGAACTATGTTGGTAACTATAGAACACAGTTTGCTAACGATGCTTTTTTGGAAACACACTGAGCTGACTGTGGGCGATCTGGGTGGGTGTGCGTCTGAGGCTGTGACCTAAAACTGCAGAAACCCCTGTAGAATTCCCACCAAATGACCCAGATTCCCACCTTAAATGTGAATTTGTTTACAGTAGGTTTGTGAGTTGTATAATATCAGTGTTTCTTGTGCTATTCCAGTGCAATATGGAGATCTAGAGAGGGGTCAGAGAGAGATGGAGTCATGGGAACAGAGCTAAATGCAGCTTCAGCACCTGCAGTGCGGCTAGGCGGACTCATCGATCTGGGAAGAAAGGTATGGGCTACATTCATCTCAAATGCAAAGAGTATTACCCCAGTTCTCCTGGGGTAACAGGTGACTGTGTCGCTGCTGTGTTTTTTTTAAACCACTCTTGTATGATGGTACACCAGTGCAGTGGCTTATTGATACATTGAGCTGTGGTGCTCATGTGGGAAATACTGATTTGAATACGGCTCGATCCCTTTCCACTGGTTCCTCTACTAGTACAAAACACACAGGTGGAACTTGAGAGCTTGGAACTCACTGTCCATTCAAACCTCCACAGGTATCTGCACAACAGAAAGCAAAACACATCCCACACTCCTCATTAGCTTCTTGTGCTGCTCAGATTTGGGGAACAGTCATATTGCGGTGGCAGAATAAAAAAAAAAAAAAACAATCCCTCCCGATGTCTCTAACAAGATTTCCGTCTTTGGCTTCTAAATGAATCCCTCCTGCTGAGGGCTACGAGCGATCTGCCTACTGCACCCCTGCCACCAAATCCATCCTAATTATGTCACATGTAAATCCATTTGTCAGATGCATAATCTCTGATCCATTTATCAGAAGGTCAGGAGATTCGGAGGGAAATAGACAGAGTTATTACTCTGTGACTCTCAAATAAGATTTCAGTGGGATAAACAGATCCTGCGGACTGAAGAAGAGGGGTGAATAATGAGCAGATATGCAGAAGACAGGAGAATCATTACACCTCTCTGAACACCCCCGCGCCCTCCGTAACAACACAGGTCTGAGGAAATCTGCTTAACTACCACCTTTGTCATTTCACACAAACCAAAGGCTGATGAGATGTGTGACATGCAGTGTAAATGTCTTAAATGGCATCTTAGGCAGCTGTATTTTGACAGTAATGATGTGAATCAAGTATAAGAGGGATTGTAATAAAGTTCAGGAGAAGACTGTTCATATAAGCCTGTCAATCACAATTCTTAAGGGCATATAGAGTCTCTTACTATCTCTCTTTTCTTAGCAGAATATTACATCTCTCCATACTTATTGCATTAAATATATTAAAGGAGGAGTCCACCTCCAGAACAACAATTTACAAATAATTTACTCACCTCCTTTTCATCCAAGATGTTCATGTCTTTCTTTCTTCAGTCGTAAAGAAATTATGTTTTTAAGGAAAACATTTCAGCATTTTTCCCCATATAATGGACTGCTATGGTGCCTCAATTTTGAACTTCCAAAATGCAGTTTAAATGCAGCTTCAAACGATCCCAAATGCGGTTGTAAACGATCCCAGCCGAGGAAGAAGGGTCTTATCTAGCGAAACGATCAATTATTTACATAAAAAAAAAAAACAATTTAAATACTTTTTATTCTCAAACGCTCGTCTTGCCTCAAACTTTAAAAATCATCCTACATCATGGCAGAAGTTCCGACCCAGTCTTTGCAAAGTGAACATGCAAAATGATCAAACATCCTTAACAAAAACGGTGTAACAGCGATATCTTCCTCTGCTGGGATCGTTTACAACTGCATTTGGGATCGTTTGAAGCCGCATTTAAACTGCATTTTGGAAGTTTAAAATCAGGGCACCATGTCAGTCCATTATATGGAGAAAAATGCTGAAATGCTTTCCTCAAAAAACAATTTCTTTACGACTGAAGAAAGAAAGACATGAACATCGTGGATGACAAGGGGGTGAGTAAATTATTTGTAAACTGTTGTTCTGGAAGTGGACTTCTCCTTTAACAAATTGACTTTATATGAAAATCGATGCAAACAGAAAGTAGTTTCTTTGAAGGAAAAACAAAAGATGTTACAGGTAAGAAACTATTGTACTTTTTACATTACATTTATATAACGTTATATTACTTGGTTTGGTTTGCTGATTTTAGCTTGTTAGAACGGAAGAACTAGCTTGGCCAGATTTGGAGACCCGCTAAAACCAACATTTGATTTAAGCAGCTGATTTAAGCAGCTTTTACAGCAGAAACCACAAACAGTGCACAGCTCTTGCAAAGCTTTTGAAAAGCCCTTGAAATTGAGAAGCCACAATTAACACACAATATCACCAATCACAATGAACAGAATAGACTGAAGGACACATGGTGAGACACAGTGAACAAACCCCACTTATAAACCGACCAAATGACTGACAGACTGCTGCTGAGCTTATTGTACCCATTGACTTCTTTCTGTATATCTCTGAAACCTGCCTAACTATATCCCACCATACATCTGATAACAAAAAACACAGATAGCAAAATAAAGGTCATAGCTGCACATTTCTTGAGGTTACACATATAAAGCAGACACATTTGTGGCTACAAATGACTTAAAATGATGGAAGCTGACGTATCACTACACAGTCTACCAATATACAGCATGTTTATGTTTCTATCCTGAAGCAATTATGCCTGCATGCTTGATAAAACAGACACACACACACACGCTCAGACGTCACTCACACATCACACACAAGCTCACGGCGGCATATCACGGCCAGCACTCCGTGCTTAATTGCATTGCAGCTGGTTCACACACAAACACTTGGTGTGATTGACATTTGACAGCAGGAAGTCAACTGCACACACACATATAAACACACTTACACCAGAAACAAACACACTGACCCTGAGCCATACAATTACCACCTCATCCACACCTCACAGTGAGAAAACAGCACTTAACCTGAGACTTCACACAAACACAAACATACACTAGAACACTGACATGCACAAATAAGCAGAGACGGCCAACAAATTTGTGCAAACACAGTCTTTGCCTCTTATTGAACAATCAAATGGTCAACATTATATATTCAATTCATCAAAGTCATTATTTATTATGCTATTAAAGGAATGATTCAGCCACAAATGAAAATTTATGAAAAACTTACGTTTAACTATTCTTTTTTGTAGTTAACTTTTCACAATATTTGAATTTTATGGATCACCAGTCATTAAAGCTTGGTAAATATTGGTCACAGACACAGAAGTTTACATTAAATTTCACTTATTACTAAAAACTCCCACAGATTATGATTTTATGTCATTTTATGTCATTTTGCCATAACAACGTGATTATATCTAAGTGCATGTTGTTTACTTACTTTTTTTTAAATTAGTCTTACTTTTAACAGCATTATATTGTTCAGTCACACTGATTTGCGAATGTGGAACGTGCACAAACATGAGATAAGCAGGCATTGCCTCCTCTCACGTTACTTTCCCCCATTCATTCTCAAGTACCCCCCCCACCCAACTCACCACACACTATACGGGGTCTGTTAAAACTCAATGGGCTGAGGGGAGGCTAGAGAGAAGCAGACTCCCGCTGTAACTTTACCTGCTGCGATCTCCGTCTACACTACACAACTGAAATACGCAGAGCAAATGTGTTGGCAGCCACACCGTCGTTTTCAAAAGTCTCCGTTTTGGTCTGTTTACACTTGTTTTCAAACTAAAATGGGGTCTGCAGAATTTTCAAAAGTCTGTTTTCGAGGGCCTAAGGCCCTGTTTACACTAGTGTGTTTTCATTTTAAAACATCATTTTAAAAGGAAAACGATATTCACCTACACTGGTGTTTTTTACTGCATTTCAGAAACGATTTCCATCCACACTACACAACTGAAACCACATGTCACATGACCATTAATAATGAGCATGATGTTATTGTTTACACGGTCATCAATGATACGCAGAGCGGATGTGGGCAGCCACGCCATCGTTTTCAGAAGTCTTTGTTTTGGTCCGTTTACACTGAAGCGCAACCCCGGCATTTTCAAACTAAAACGGGGTCTGCAGTGTTTTCAAAAGTCTCCATTTTCCGAGGGTCAAAAACGCTAGAGTAGTGTAGACGACACGTGCAACCATACCAAAACGGCATTTTAAAATGAAATGATCCTCACGTACACTGGTGTTTTCACTGCATTTCAGAAACGATCTCCGTCCACACTACACAACTAAAATGCATGTCACATGACTATTTAAACTGCATACGTCATCAAGGATGTCTTATTTAAAGGAGAACTTCACTTACAACAATTCACAAATAATTTACTCACCCCCTTGTCATCCAAGATGTTCATGTCTATCTGTCTTCAGTCGTGGAGAAATTACGTTTTTTGGGGAAAGCATTTTAGGATTTTTCTTCATATTTCTTCACTGGTGCCCTGATTTTGAACTTCCAAAATGTAGTTTAAATGCAGCTTCAAAGGGCTCTAAATGATCCCAACCGAGGAAGAAGGCTCTTATCTAGCGAAACGATCTGTCATTTTTTTTCGGAAAATAAAAATTTGTTTACTTTTTAAGCACAAAAGCTTGTGTAGCACAGGCTCTGGGATGCGCGTTCACGTACTACTGAATCACGTCGAAAGGTCATGCGAAAGGTCAAGCGAACGTGCAAAGACTAAGAAAGTGCAAGTAAGTCAAACGCTGTTTACAAACAAAAAGGCACAACAATGTCGGACAATTTTTTTTAACATACTCTACCTTTTTGAGCCGGAGTACACAGACGATGAACTTGTGGTGATTCAAAGACGTGATTCGTAGTAGTGATAGGAAGTTCGGATCATTTTACCGACTCGGACCTTTGAGTCTCGTTCAGCAAAATCTTTTTTCGAGTCATTTCGTTCATTTTAGAAAAATCAGCATCAAGTGACAGCCCCATAAGATGAACGAACAACTCAAAAACCCCAAAGACTTGAAACAGGTGAACTAATTCCAGTACAGAACCTAATAGGATGTTGCGTATGCGCGACTGAACGAATCACTCCCCGAGACGACTCGTTCTTCCCGAGTCACATTAAAGATTCGTTCAAAATGAACGAATCGTTCAAGAACGACACGTGGACGTGTGGAGTTTTCAGACAAAAACGTGGTCTGCAGCGTTTTTCGAAAGTTTACTTTTTTAAGGTTAGAAAAAAGCCAGAGTAGTGTACACAACAGGCACAACCATAGCAAAAGTTGTGTTTTAAAATGAAAATGCACTAGTGTAAACGTAGCCTAAAACACAACCGGGGAGTTTTCAAAGTAAAACAGTGTCTGCAGCATTTTCGAAAGCCTCTGTTTTTGAGAGTCGAAAAATGCCGGAGTAGTGTAAACAACAGGCGTTTTTAAAACGAAAACGCACTAGTGTAAATGTAGCCTAAGTAGTATTTACGCCCCCTACTGTTGATTGGCAAATATAGAGCTGTGTTGCTTTTTTTCCCTATTTACACAGCCAAGTCCATGTACAAACACCACATTTTTTAGCACACCCACAGAACAGACAGCTAGCAAATATTCCCAAATTTATTTGTTTGGGTGTTGATTTTAATTATCAACAGTGTTTCTCAGGAATGGCCGCACATGTACAGTAAGTGTCATCCATACAAATTGCTAAACCTTTTAGTTTTCTCTCATGTAACTATATGCAATTCTGTGAAACAGCTTGTTTAATGCCTAACAGAGATTTTGCAGTTATGAATCTGCGTTTGCACAAATACACTGCATGTCTGTCTAAGAATTTTGGACTGTGCTGATCCTCTTGGGGCTTGAAATGAACCCCACTATCTCCCCTCCTCAACCCTCTCCTCTCCTTCTAAAAAAAGCTGATACAGTAATTACTCCTGCAATCTCCCTACAGTACAGGACAGGACAGGACAGGGCTCCCTGCACACAATGGGGTTTTCATGAAAAATGGAACAAAGAAAGAGTGGAACCCTTCCCCCAACATCCTCTCTACCTTCTTCTCTCTCTCTTCTCCTCACCTCCTCGGCTGCTTTGTCCTGGACCGGCAGACACATTTTATTACTCTCCGACTGTAGCGATGCACTCACTCACTCTCTCCCTCACAGGGTGAACAGGGTCGGCTCTTTGTCTAGACTGCCTATAGAGAGAGTTCAGCACATAAACACACACAAACATGCGCTTTTATCCCTACGCAGGGCGACTGCATCTGCGCATCGCTTCCACGTGCGCTGTATCTTTGTCCTGATGCTGAGTCCTGTATCCCGGCACACACACACACATCCGTCAGTCAAGGTCCCCTGATCACATACTGCATTGCAACAAAGACTCTTGTACAAAATACCGATCTCACAGACAATATAACAACGTCAAAAGCAGGGTACCTTGTGTCAAGGGGTTCATTACTAGTATTGTATTTTCGTTTTATAAAAATATATATTATATATTTTAGAAGCAATACAACACAACATGTGACCCTGGACCACAAAACCAGTCATAAGGGTCAATTTTTGTGAAATTGATATTTATACATCATCTGAAAGCTGAATAAATAAGCCTTCCACTGATTCCAAGATACAACTGTTTGAAAATCTGGAATCTGAGGGTGCAAAAAAATCAAAATATAGATAAAATCACCTTTAAAGTTGTCCAAATTAAGTTATTAGCAATGCATATTACTAATAAAAAAGTTTTGATATATTTCCAGTAGTAAATTTGCAAAATATCTTCATGGAACATGATCTTTACTTAATATCCTAATGATTTTTGTCATAAAAGAAAAATCGATAATTTTGACCCATACAATGTAATGTTGGCTATTTCTACAAAAACGGTGCAACTTTTGACTGGTTTTGTGGTCCAGGGTCACATATGTTTACAACAGGGTAAGCATTTACAACATTAGTTAATGCAAGAGTTAAAATAAATTAATAATAAACAACATGCTTTTAAAGCATTTATTATTGTTGCTTAGAAATGGCAATTTCTATATATATTAATAGTAACATTTTTGACAATTATTGAATAAATAAACAATAAATTGAATAGGTTAATGCATTAGGAAAAAAGTTGAACTGACAAGAAACAATAGCATATTTATACATGAAAAATATCCAAGATTGATGCTGTAAAAAATGGTATAATACTACTACTACTACTACTACTACTAATAATAATAATAATAAAAATAGCAATAAAATATAATATTAAAACTAAAATATGATATTCAAAATATATTAAAATAAATTATAAAAATCCATCCATCCATTCTTTAAACTCTTTAAAATAAATAAAAATAAAATAAATATATAATATATTTATACTGTAACACAGTACAACCTTTTTCTTCTGAAGTAAGGTTATAAATATATATATGGAGATCATTTTACTATAATCTCAGTATTAGATTTGAATGTAGCTGAATGAAAGCATTACTGTTTATTTTTACAATGTTAAATTTCAAAGTTAAATTCCATGATATTTCCAGGTTATTTATGATTTTGGGAACCCTAAATATACTATATTACTAAAGCAACAATAACAATTTAAATCAAAACTGCTTGTAAAAATTAATTGTGCATCTTTGTGATGTTAAAATCCCAATTTCACACCTCACATTAAGACAGAAAACATAATCTGTCATCAAATAGACAGTGCATACACATGCTCTATTAAGAACAATACTTGCAGTAATGAGCTAGAAGATTATATATCTTCTTTCATAGCTATTTGAAACAGTAATCACTAGACAAAGGTCCCCGACTCTGTCCTAGGAGGATGGGAAGAGGCTTATCCCTCCCTCGGCACAGGTGGAATGTAAAACAGATTGCCCGAAAGGGTTAAAATATTCTGCAGAGCGTCTAGGGAGTCACGGGGGGGGAGGAAAAAGGGGGTTGGCAGCAGGTCTGAGCCAATATCTGCACAGATTTATTGGGATTCTTCCATTGTCATTATGCTTTCGTTCAGTCTTTAGGTATATGCAGCCACAAAGTTGATTTCATTTTAGGTCAACCGTTAGATATTATGATGAAAATACTGACTCATATCACACAGTCAATTATTTATGCTTCTCTCTTTGTTTCTTTTTCCTCTTTTAAGATGCAAGCAAGCTTTAGTGTCTTTCTTTGACTCTTTCTCGTTCTTTCCATCACACGTCAGCCTTGTAAACAGAAAGGCATGGTTGAGTACACACACAAAGCCTCGTGCGGAGCAGCGTGAAGGGGAGGAGTGACAGGATACTGCAGAGACCCCGCCTCATACGCACACACACGCAAAAACACACTGCGTCCTTTCTCATCTTCTCTTCAGTGTCACAAAAAATCCTTTAGACTATGAACTATGACGGAGTGTGATGTTCTGGCCATCAAATGCACTTATAACAAGAGAAATCCACCTCTGTTTAACCTCAGTTTGCACTTTTAACCTCAAAATCACCATCATCAGAGACTATTACAGCCAATCAATCAAAATCAAAATCACCCATTAATCAGCACTTCACCAGTTCCCTCAAAATCAGCTTTTCCACACCTATTTCTTTGACAAAGGCTTGTTTTATTATGCACAGAACTGGTTTTAGATGAATGTGTCTGTGGTCAGTGAGCTTATTATTATCGGACTGACCTCAGTGAACGTCTGGGCCATGACAACGGGCCGAAGCATTACAGTGATGTGATTAATGAGATTGAGAGATGCAGCTTCCTGTTCAGACGCAAAGGCAGAGAGGCTGTAATTAAAAAGGAGGAAGGAGATGAGGAACCTATGAAAACATAAAAGACGAATAAAAGAGGAGAGGCAGTGAGAACAAGGAAAAGAGATGGTGATAATAAAGTGAGATATGAAGATGAGAGATCATTTGTTGATGAGAAAGAGAGAGAAAGAAACAACAGTTAAAAGGGAGTAAAAATAAAAGATTGGATGATTGCTAGATAGATAGCAAATACACTACGAGTCAAAAGTTTATGAACAGTAATGTTTTTGAAAGAAGTCTCTTCTGCTCACCAAGCCTGCATTTAGTTGTTCCAAGGTAAAGCAAAAACACTAATATTTTGAAATATTTTTACTATTTTAAATAACTGTTTTCTATTTTAATGTATTTTAAAATGTAATTTATATTTGTGATTTCAAAGCTAAATTTTAGCATTATTACTCCTGTCACACGATCTTTCAGAAATCATTCTAATATTCTGATTTGCTGCTCAAAAAACATTCTTATTATTATTATGGTGAAAACAGCTGAGTCGATTTTTTTCATGTTTCTTTGATGAATAGAAAATTCAGAAGAACAGCATTTATCTGAAATAGAAATCCTTTGTAATATTATAAATGTCATTATCATCACTTTTGATCAATTTAAACCATCCTTGCTAAATACAAGTATTAATTTCTATAATCTCTATCTCTATGTATAATGATACAAAAGCTTTTCATTTCAGATAAATGCTGATCTTTGGATCTTTTTTTTTATTAATCAAAGAATCCTGAAAAAAGTACATATCAGAATGATTTCTGAAGGATCGTGTTACACTGAAGACTGGAGTAATGATGCTGAAACGTTAGCTTTGATAACAGAAATAAATTACATTTTGAAATATATTCACATAGAAAGCAGTTATTTTAAATAGTAAAAAATATTTAACAATATTACTGCTTTTGCTGTATTTTGGATAAAAACAATGCAGGTTTGGTGAGCAAAAGAGAATTCTGTTCAAAAACTTTTGACTGGTAGTGTGTGTATACACACACACATACATGTAGATAGATATATATATAGATTTTTGATGATGTTGAAAAAAAAATATATTTAATATATATAATTTATCTATAAATCTATAATTTAAATATACAATTTAATATATAATATATTTAATATATTTATTTTATTTTTTATATTAATATTTTGGTAAGTTTTTGATAAAAAGTAATCTTAAATTAATCTAAAAAGCAGTCAGAATCCATTACATAAAATTAGAAATTTTTGAAAAGTCTTATCAAGTAATTTATTTATTTGATTAATTTAATTAATTTAATTTAAATTAATTTATTTAATAAGAATACACTACAAATATTACTGTTAAAATATATTATTGAATTACAGTAAACTTAAATTTATTTTAAAATGTAATTTATTTCTGTGAATACATTTTCAGCATCCATTACTTAGTCTTCAGAGTCACATGAACCTTCAGAAATCATTCTAATGTGCTGATTTGCTGTTCAGTTATCATCAATTATTATTGCTGCTTAAATATTAATAATGGTTATTCTTATTATTTTGGAAACAGTTTTTGCTGCTTAATTATTTTGTGGAAACTGTGGTCATTTTTTTCTGAATTCTTTTGTCTCTTTTTTTTTAATAAAAAATGTTAACATTATAAACGTCTTTACTGTCACTTTCGATTAATTTTAAGCATCCTTGCTGAATAAAAGTAAAAAATATTAGAAAAAAAAAACTAAAAATACTAAGCTACAAACTGCCATTCTAAGACAAAATAGACAGAAAAACTGTTAAAAATGATTTCATTTGTGTCCCACTAAATACAACATAATACAGGTTCAAAATGACATGACGGTGAGAATATAATGACCAAAAAACAATTTTTGGGTGATCCATCCCTTTAAGGCCATCTATGATGGCTGTGTAAAAGAGAGAGAGAGCAAGGAAGAGTGGGATTCTTATAAATACTTCAGGGCTTTGGAGAGTAAGAAACCATAGGGTGATGCTCATGTGAGGTGAACGAGGGGTAACTCGCTCCTCAGGGGGTAAAGAAAATGTTCCGTAACCCTGATCTGACCTGCTGTTTTATATAATAACACAGATTTTCCAGATCCGGCTAAGTTCATTCTCCACACCGCGCTCGAAGAACGTGTCGAATGGATGTAGCACAAGGAAATAGGAGTGAGTGGCTGGGTTAGCGGTTTGACTCCGTGGGCGAAATAAGATCTGTGAGTTCTAGACTCAAAACTGTGTGACTGCAATGTGCAACTGAGCTATCAAGGTCACTGTGAAGGGAGGAAGAGAGGTGAGCCGTGGGTTGTCATTACCGAAGCGCCCCTGGGAAAATACCGGAAGCTTTCAGTCGGCACTTATCGGCTAGTCTCAGTTTTCTTTCGAAGAGACAATGGATAATAACCTCAGTGAGAAATGACAGGGTTTACTCTGCACATTAATCTGACTCTATGAAAAGGCTCAGACAAACAAAGCACTCTTGACTTATAGATTCTACACAAAGCACCTGTGTAAACACAAACACAACATACAGTACAGTCATCCATGAACAAAACAAAGCACTACATGAGCAGATAATCAAGTAAACTGACAACAAACATTTTGTCTGTGCGCTATACATATATGCTATATATAATAATCAGTTTTGAAAACAGCTGAATATACGAGTATGTATGTGTATTCGAAAACCATATTTCAAGAGTAATTGCTCCAGTCCTGCCCACTCATCGGGACAGTTTTAGAGATTACAGAGTGGCTTCCCGCATCGGTTCTTGCCAGGGTTTTATAGATGAAAGGCTATGGTGAGCTTCTGCAGAGAGAAAGCGAGAAGGTCCCAAGCTCTTCAAATCACTCCCTTTTTACATTTCTTTTATTTCATCTCCAGTCCTTAATGACACATCACATGCAAATGAGAGCGTGGTGTCTGGGAGCGCATTCCGTAGGAGTAATTTTTCACAATTTCCCAAAAAAACAGAACGTTAAAGTCAAGCGAGCCAGCTTTGCTGTAGGCAACGCAATGCATCAAATTGGTTTACAAACCACACTGAGAGTTTTAAGTTACATAAAATACAAAACAACAGCATTAAATTCTACATAAAATTTAAATAATAAAGCCTCCAGAGGCGTTTGAGGCAAGGAATGGGCGATGATGCTTTCCTCCATATGACTGGTAAGCAATATAAGCAGTTGTTTGATGAGATAACTAACGTAAACATGGCTTATTAACTATTAATCGCCAGGCCAGATTCACAAAAACCTTTAGGCACAGACAAAACATTGGAAAAGGCTGTGATTGGCTGATGTATCATTACAAGCCTTGTAGTATGACTATTTGTATGAAAACAAGTAAAAGTCTCACAATATGTTATGATTTTGCCAACTACCCTTACGGCTTATTACTATTTTTGATGCTAGACTTGCACATTTAATACTAGTTTAGAATGATCTCTATTAGTGGCCAACCAAAGCTAATAATGAGCTCACACAGAAATTAAAATTCTGTCATTAATTACTCACCTTCATGGCGTTCCAAACCCATAAGACCTTCGTTCATCTTCGAACACAAATTAAGATATTTTTGATGAAGTCCGAGGGCTTTCTGACCCTGCACAGACAGCAATGCAGCTATCACGTTCAAGGCCCAGAAAGGTAGTTTCAGTGGTTCGACCGTAATTTTATGAAGCTACGAGAATACTTTTTGCGCATTTTTCCCACAATTTCTTCTCTTCTGTGTCAGTCTCCACATGCTTCATGCTACTCTTGTGACCACACGGCGGAGACTGACACGGAAGAGAAGAAATCGTTGAAAAAAGTGGCACAAAAAGTATTCTTGTAGCTTCATAACATTACAGTTGAACTACTTATGTCAAATGAATTATTTTAATGATGTCCTTACTACCCTTCTGGGTCTTGAGCATGGTAGTTGCTGTCTAAACTGGGTCAGAAAGCTCTTGGATTTCGTCAAAAATATCTTAATTTGTGTTCTGAAGATGAACGAAGGTCTTGGAATGACATGAGGGTGAGTAATTAACGACAGAATTTTCATTTTGGGGTGAGCTATCCCTTTAAATACTTAAAACTAGTAAAGAGTGGCCACAAGCAAATTGCTGTCCTAAGTTTTCAAAAAAAGGGTTACACATTACCTATTTGTGGTCATTTTTGACTGGGAACAGCAAGAGTGTAACTTTTTATATATATATATATTTTTTATATTAAATTATATAAAATTTTTAAAAAATTGCTGTGTGTTCGGGTCTTTTCCATTCATTTTCTACAATTGGGTTTATTTTGACCAAAAACGTGTTCATCGAATGAAGTCCAAAACAGGTTTTTGTTTGTTTATTCAGATTGCATATCTAAAAAAAAAGATAACCAAGTTCTGAACAAGTAAATATGAAACTGATCAAAATTACTGAAAAACTTGAGATTAATGAAAATATAGATTAATGCAAAATAGGCTAATGCAATTAAATTAAACCAACTGAGATATTCGCACATACACTAACAGTAAAAGTTTGTCTTTGACAAATTTGATTACAAAAATTGTGCATTATGCATTGACAAAACTGTCAATTCTTTCTGAGGAACTTACAGAAATGAAAGGTAACATTTCTAATAATCACCTAATTTCAAAACCGACAAATATCGTCAAACCTGTAAGACCTTTGTTCATCTTCAGGAAACAAAAAAAGATATTTTTAGAGATGCACCGACTGCAATTTTCTTGGCCGATTCAGATTTCAGTTTTTGTTTTTTTGTTTTTTTTGTAAGTGTGACGTGCCGATACCGATTTTCTTTCTAAGAACTATAATTGACAAACAAAAAATCTATGCTTTTTTTCCAATGCAAAACAAATTATTATCATAACATAAAAATGTATGAAACATTACAATTCCCCCAATCTGGACTAAGTTACAGATGTTCTATATAAATGCATTTACACTGCAAAATCTTAAATGCATAAATATCAGATCAATTTTTTTAAATGTTTTTTAAACATACAAATAAGACATGTTGGAAAAAAGCAATGATACTTATAAATAAGAAACTAAACCACCGGTCAGTGGCAGCAAATAACTGTGAGTCATTTAGTCATTCATTTAAACGATTCGTTCAAACGGCAGATTAAACAGCAACACAACTACCACTTTCAAAGCCCCAAAAGGTAGTAAGGACATCATTAAAACAGTCCATGTGACATCAGTGGTTCAACTGTATGTGTCGTGGTTCTTGTCGTCTCGAAGACTGACACGAAAAAAAAAGAAATTGTTAAAAAAAAGTTATTTTTGTTTTCTTTGTGCAAAAACGTATTCTCAAAACCACTGATGTCACATGGACTATTTTAACAATGTCCTTACTACCTTTCTGGACATAAACACAGTAGTTGCACTGCTGTCTATGCAGGGTCAGAAAGCTCTCAGATTTCATCCAAAATATCTTAATTTGTGCTCTGAAGATAAATGAAGGTCTCACGAGTTTGTTACGACATGTCGGTGAGTAATTAATGACAGAACCACTTCAGACACCACTTCCTCTCAGTCTCAAGGACATCTATCATCTCATGCGGTGACATTAAGAAATCAATCCCAGCCAATACGGCAACACTACAGCGATATTTGATTCTAGCCTTCCTGAGTGATTTGCGTGACAAAAGCGGAGCTCAAATTGTTCTTGGCCATACTAAAAAGCAGGAAAGGAACCAAAATAGCAAGCAAAGGGAGGGAAGATCGATCCAGGTGAAAGATCAGAGCCCTCACGAGCATCTGAAGGAAACAGGGCGAGAGCTGCCAGATGAAGACAGGCTGAGGAGACAGGGAACAAGGCACTTTACAAGACCTCTCTGCAGGAGACGGGGGATTTAGGATAGGTAAAGTGTGGAAAGTGCGATGTTCTCAGCGGGCTAGAACTACTCTAAATCCGTGATCCTCATCCAGAGGGCAAGGAATAGAAGCGCTGCTGTGTTACCAGAGGATTTGTAGAGGTAAAGCGATGAATTGAAGTTGATGGCAGGAAAAACATCCCGGCAGAGCTGTTTTCCAGAGGTAACAGACAGGTCACAGTCACAAGCTGGTTTATGGTTAGACTTGAGGCTTAATATGTCAATAATCACTGGTTTCCCAGTTTAACAGACAGCTAGAAGTCTCACTTGGATTCTCATCCATCTATATTGACTGACAAGTGGATCACAACTTTGAAGGAAAAGCCTTTGTAATCCGTATCGGCAACTGGAATAACTATGAAAACACCTCATTATCCTTCTCCACCTATTTCTCCTACATCAAACCTCCTTCACCAGTTCAACACGTCTAGTAACCCCTTGAGACAGACTACATGCTTTTATCAGATGTGTTTGGTGATGCTGTAACCTTGACAGGGTTCTTCACACGTTCCCTTCCCCCGACTTTCCTATTTTTTGTTGTGACCCTGGTACGTACATCACAAAAATTACATAAAAATGGATCAAAGGGGTTTCGGTAAGTAAAACTTTATTATGCAAAAACATTTATTCCTATAGGAGCGGTTGCTGGGATGCGCCAATCGTCAAGTTCATTTCCAGGCTAAGTAAGTCAGTTCTAAGCTGTGCCGGAGGCTCTGCCTTATTCTGATACATCCCATAGAGACATCAGCTCTCAAAGACCAGATCTAGACCGTTTTAGATGGATGTTTACATCTTCATCTCATCATATGAAAGCATGCATGTGCATAAATCTTGGGTTTAGAGCTTTGAGGGGATGTTTATATTTTCTTATCTCAACATTTGACAGCAGAAACAAGTCTGTGTATGCATGTGGATCTATCTATCTATATCTATCTATCTATTTATCTATCTATCTATCTACATTTAATTACAACTAACTTAATGTGGAAAATTACATAACTTGTAAGAAATAAAAATTAGATATAAAACAACATTTGTAAGTCTAGTAGGTTATTTCACAATATTTCAAAATGTGTTTATAAATAATAAACAATAATGCGAATACATATTTAAAAGTTAGTGCAAAACAGTCAACCTTATACCTATCCGTCATCACATTTTTAATATTTAACAAATTAATGTCCTTCAAGAGCAAAACAGCACTAGACAAACAATCTATTCGCATCAAATCACCCGTATGTGTAGGCCTACGTGTTTATCCGTAACAACTGACAAAAGCCCATAATTCCGTGTATGAACACTCACCTTAGAGAATCACAGGTTCAGTTCGCCCTCCTTCAGCCCGCTCGCCGCCCGCTCTCTCCCACAGCAGACCCGCTGACTGAACGATGTTGCTTCGGCGCGTTGTTTTGAGTGGAGCATCTCTCTTCTGCTCTCTCTATGTGATCCGGGATGCTGCAGTTGCTGTGTGGTACCTGGTAACGCTGCTCCCTACCGGCCACTGCGATGAACTGCAATCAGAGTACAGTTGCGTAACACGGCGTCACCAAGCGGCTATTGTCGTGGCAACAAAAAATGATAAACAATCCACCTTCTTCATTCTTCAAAGCAGAGGTAAGACTATGGGCGAGACTCCCGGTTAAAAGAGAAGTCCACTTCCAAAACAAAGATTCACATAATGTACTCACCCCGTCATCCAAGATGTTCATGTCTTTCTTTCTTCAGGCGTAAGAAACTGTTTTTTGAGGAAAACATTTCAGCATTTTTCTTCACATAATGGACTGATATGGTGCCCCGATTTTGAACTTCCAAAATGCAGTTTAAATGCGGGTTCAAACGATCACAAATGCGGATGTAAACAATTCCAGCCGAGAAAGAAGCGTCTTATCTAGCGTAACGATCGCTTATTTTAATAAAAATAATACAAGTTATATACTTTTTAATGTAAAGCGCTCGTCTTGTCTCACTCTGCCTAAACTATTTTTGACAGTTAGGGTATGTCGAAAAACTCCCTTCTCACGTTTTCCCTCAACTTTAAAAATCGTCCTGCATCACTGTTTTACCTTTTTTGTTAAGGGTGTTTGATCTTCTTTGCATGTTTACTTTGAAAAAGACTGGGTCGGTACTTCTGCAGCGATGTTGGATGATTTTAAAATGATTTTTGAAGTTGAGGGAGAAAATACGATTGGAGTTTTTCGACATACCCTAACTGTCTTGAGCCAGAATACACAGAGTTTAACGAGAGCAAGGCAAGACGAGCGTTTGAAAGTAAAAAGTGTTTAAATTGTATTTTGTTTATGAAAATAACCAATCATTTCGCTAGATAAAACCCTTCTTCCTCAGCTGGGATAATTAACAAGAGTGATGGGAATAACGGCGTTATAAATAAACGGCTTTATTTTTTCAGTAACGAGTAATCAAACGAATTACTGTTTCCTACGTTACAACGCCGTTACCATTACTGCCAATAACATACGGCGTTACTATCATTTATTACAATATTATTATAATTGTATTTTTCAGTTCATCTGAATGGATGCGCAGCGTATACCTGTATTAACTCTAGTGTGAAGGCACACGACTAGCCGTCACTGTGTCTCACACACCCAAAGAAAGATACAGAGCGACAGAGTCTTATACCATGCAGAATTGACGCGCTACGTGTAAACGATATTCTTTGTTGTATTTTCCTTTCAAAACAACGGAGCTCCTTTGGAATACTTCAGCTTTTAAGAACTGCTGGTTTCTCCGGTAGTAGGCAGAACTAATGTGCAAACAGCAATCTCACTGGCTGGCGCTCACCTATTATCGTCCCTGTTTTGATTACAGCAAATCAGTTAGAGCGAACGCAGACAACGTGATTAATATTCATGAACCCAGCAGCTCATTAAACCTTAGTGTGTTTAATATTGTTATTAATAGTAGAATTCGTGGTAGTAACAAGACGTTCATAGAAACACTAAATTACAAACAATATCACCACCAGTCCTAAGTTCAGTCAACATGACAAACATGCATTCATACATGGTTATTCTAATTACTAAAGTTCTAATGGCTAAAGCTGAATGCTAATTATAATTATAATATTATATCAGATATTTAATATTAGTCTGGTGAGTAAACTAAAAATGTAATTCATTTCATTAAAATTTCATTCATTTAACATATTTAATATTGGGGTCATCCAAGTTATTTAATATATTTAATTTTCTTTTTTTTTTTAAAAAAAAGCAACACAATAGTTACTTTCCCTGGTAATTAGTTACTTTTATAATGATGTAACTGTTACTAACTCAGTTACTATTTGTGAGAAGTAACTAGTAACTATAACTAATTACTTTTCAAAGTAACATTCCCAACACTGGTTAACAACTGCATTTGGGATCGTTTGAAGCCGCATTTAAACTGCATTTTGGAAGTTCAAAATCAGGGCACCATATCAGTCCATTATATGAAGAAAAATGCGGAAATGTTTTCCTCAGAAAACAATTTCTTTACAACTGAATTAAGAAAGACATGAACATCTTGGATGACAATGGGGTGAGTACATTATATGTGAATCTTTGTTTTGGAAGTGGACTTCTCCTTTATTAACGAGAAGAATAACAACGTGCTGTAAACGGTAAAACTGTTTGCACTACAAACCAGTGTGTTCATAATTAAGACAATATGTTAAAATAATATAGCAAGAGACTAATTTGCAATATCAAGCAGCAAAAGGAGCTGTTTTGTACAGCTAAAAATAGCTGGACGCGGATGAGGCCAGAAGCCAGAACCATAATATTTACAAATGGCCGTGCCTGCTCTTTCAGGAAAAATACAGTGGATACAGTGGACAAAAATACGTTTTGAAGCTAAAGTGATGGATTTTAAAAACTCAAAGTTGATTAATTAAAGTAACACATATTATACAAATAACAAATTCCAAAACGTATTTTATTTACAGCATCAAGTTGAAACAGTAGGTAGACAGTCATTTACAGTGCAGACATATGTTAAACGAATCCAGATGGGTACTATGTTATGTATACTGAATGCGCCACATTTGAAATGGTCCAAAAACGAACAAACAAAACGACAAAGACACATTTAGAATAAAGTGAAATACTTTAACACATTTTAATTGCATATTTTTCTTTTTTTCTAATAGTAGGCTATGCCCTATGCCCTATGTAATATTGGGTAAATCTTAGATCATCTCACTCTTATTTGTAATTTTACTACTTGCCTCATTACAAATGTATTATTTATATTATATTATATATTTAAATGTTCAAAAACAACCACTTTGAAAGTCTTCACATGTTCAAACACAAACTCAGCAACGTAATTACATATAAGAAAACATTATAATCTACTAAAATCTTTGTAACCAAAAACATGAACAAGACCTCTGCACATGCTGTTTTCAGCATTAAAAAGAGCATTATTTGCCATTTACAAATCATTTAATTCATGGAATATCAACAAAGCAAGATTAGATTGATTGATTGGGAAGAATCAAGTCTGCATGAAACATCAATGTGCTGCTTTAACAGGTAAGAATATCCAAAAAAGTTTAACTAGAACATAAATATATACTCTTCTTATAAATTCATAATGTACGTTCTAGACGAAATGCTCCTGAGGTGAGATTGGAGGATGGAGTGTTGAAACTCTAAAAGTTAAAAACATCTGATTGGTTATCACAGATGGCAGTCATGCTCTTGAGAAAACAGTCTGGGACACATGAAGAAAAAAAAATAAACATCTTTACTTCTAAACATTTCTGATGACTATTATGTAATCAGGCAAATTTTTTAACATGTAAAGGAGAAGTTCATTTCCAGAACAAAAACTGACAGATAATTTACTCAACCCGTTGTCATGTTCATGTCTTTTTTCTGTCGTAAAGAAATTATGTTTTTGAAGAAAACATTTCAGGATTTATCTCCATATAGTGGACTTCAATAGTGCCCTGCGATTTTGAACTTCCAAAATGCAGTTTAAATGCAGCTTCAAAGGGCGATAAACAATCCCAACTGAGGAAGAAGGGTCTTACCTAGCGAAACGAACGATTATTTTCTTTAAAAAATTGACAATTTCTATACTTTTTAACCTCAAATGCTCATCTTGTCTAGCTCTGCGTGAACTCTGTGTATTCCGGTTTAAGACAGTTAGGGTATGTCGAAAAACTTCCATTTCATTTTCTCCTCCAACTTCAAAATCATCCTAAAGATCAAACACTTTACAAAAAAAAGGTAGGACAATTTTGAAGTTTGAGAAGTAAATGAGATGGGAGTTTTTCGACCTACCCTAACTGTTTTAAACCGGAATACACAGAGTTCACGCAGAGCTAGACAAGATGAGCATTTGAGGTTAAAAAGCATACAACTGTCAATTTTTTAAAGAAAATAACCGATCGTTTCACTAGATAAGACCCTTCTTTCTCGGCTGGGATTGTTTAGAGTCCTTTGAAGCTGCATTTTGGAAGTTCAAACTCGTGGGCACCATAGAAGTCCACTATATGATAAGAAATCCTGAAATATTTTCCTCAAAAAACAATTCCTTTATGACTGAAAAAAGAAAGACATGAACATCTTGGATGACAAGGGGGTAAGTAAATTATCTTTAAATTTTTGTCTCCTTTAACAATGCCTAGATTATACTCAACAGCTTTCTTATACCTCTATATTACATCATCAGTTTATAACGTCTGAAACTTAAAGCATACTGTCGGAAGAATAAAAAAAAGAGCAATATTTGACTAATAAAAACCTACTTTGACTAGTTTAAATAGAGACAGCATAATGTGGCATAAGTGATTAGCCTACCAATTGCCTTTGTTAATACTAGCGTAAATAAATTTACACTACTGGAGAAGTTTGGAATAAAAAAAATCCTTTATTTTCACTAAGGATGCATTTATTTGATACAGTAAAACAGTAATATTGTGAAATATTATTACAACTTAACATAACTGCATACAGTTTGAATATCTTTTAAAACGTAATGATTTAAAATACTACTACTCACTGTAAAAAAACATTGTTTCAGCTTAAAGTAAGTGTTTGTGCTGCTTTAAAATCTGAAGTTTACTCAACTCAAATATCCAAGTTGTCACATTGTACAACTTAATATTTCACGTTGACTAAACTTAAAATTTGAAGGCAGCATGAACACTTACTTTAAGTTGAAACAACAAATGGAGTAATGGCTGCTGAAATTTTATCTTTGCCATCACAGGAATAAATTACTTTTTTAAATATATTAAAATAGAAACAGTTATTTTAGACTGTAATAATATTTCACAGTATTATTGTTTTTTCTCTATTGCTCATCAAACAAATGCAGACTTGGTGAGAATAAGAGGCTTCTTTTAAAAATAATAAAAATCTCAATTATTCTAATCTTTGGTAGAGTACCTCCAGGTTGCAGAAACATAAATACAATGTGATATACACTGATGTTCAAAGGTTTGGGATCAGTGAGATTTTTAAGGTTTTTTTTAAGAGTTACTTCTGCTCATCAAGGCTGCATTTATTTGATCAAAAATACAGAAAAAATAGTAATATTGTGAAACATTATTGCAATTTAAAATAATGGTTTTCTATTTTAATATACTTTAAAATATAATTTATTTCTGTGACGCAAAGATGAATTTTCAGCATCATTATTCCAGTCTTCAGTGTCACATTATCGTTCAGAAATCATTTTAATATGCTGATTTATTATCAGTGTTGGAAACTGGAATTTTTGGAACCTGTGATTTTTTCAGGACTCTTAAATGAATAAAACTTAAAAAGAACAGCATTTATTCAAAATAGAAAGATTTTCTAACAATATAAACTACTGTTCAAAGAGGTCAGTAATTTTTTTTTCTTTTTTCTTTCTTTCTCTTTGTTTGTTTGTTTCTTTTTTCTTTCTTTGTTTCTTTCTTTTTTGAAAAAAAGTAATACTTGTATCCAGCAAGAATGTTAAACTGATTTTTTTTTTTTTAAGTGATCAAAGTAAAGACTTTGAAAATATCTCTATTTTGAATAAATTCTGTTCTTTTTAACTTTTTATTCATCAAAGAATCCTGGAAAAAAGAATTCTTTCTCTTTCCTTCTTTTTTTTTTTTTTTTTGTAATTCAAGTTTTTTATTGTTTTCATCTGGTACATGTCAATATTATCCAAACTGATTCTTTCTTTCTTTTAAACTTTTTATTCATCAAAGACTCCTGGAAAAAAAAGAAGAATTCTTTCTCTTTCTTTCTTTCTTTCTTTCTTGAAAGAAATGAATACTTTTATCCAGTGAGGATGTTAAATTTTAAAAGTTAAAGACTTTGAAAAGATTTCTATTTTGAATAAATTCTGTTCTTTTTAACTTTTTATTCATCAAAGAATCCTGGGAAAAAGAAGAATTCTTTCTCTTTCTTTCTTTCTTTCTTGAAAGAAATGAATACTTTTATCCAGGAAGGATGTTAAATTTATTTATTTATTTTTTTAAAGTGATCAAAGTAAAGACTTTGAAAAGATTTCTATTTTGAATAAATTCTGTTCTTTTTAACTTTTTATTCATCAAAGATTCCTGAAAAAAAATTCACAGGTTCCAAACAAATATTAAGTAATGATGCTAAAAATTCAGATTTGAACAGAAATAAATTACATTTTAAATTACATTAAAATAGAAAACCATTATTTTAAACTGTAATAATATTTCACGACATTACTGTTTTTTTTCTGTATTTTTGTTCAAATAAATGCAGCCTTGATGAGCACAAGAAACTTAAAAAGTTTAAAACTTTAGAAAAAACAAAGCACAAGTCTTCCTGATCCCAAACTTTTGAACGGGAGTGTATGTCCAAACACCTTGAATGGCCAAAACGCACACCAAGATATCAACTTCTCTCCAAATATCCTAAAATCACCTGCTTACGCTATATTAAGACGCTAGCGAAGAGGCAGACTCCATCTGCACAGAAGACACAGTAGCCAGCACTGTGCCAGATCAAAAGCAACTAACCCTGGCGACAGCCCGACCACACCACCAGGTGGCAGCACTACCTGAAGGTCTAATCTGGGTGGACCAGCAAAAACCTACACATTCTGGATCCGGGCAGTTCAAACCAGAGGGAAACGTTTCCTAAATGCGACCTCAGACAGACAAATTCAGCAGAAAAGCCAAGCGTTATTTGATTTCTTCCTGTGTAAAGACACGTTCAGATACGTAAAACCCTAAACACTGACATCCAAGATTCAGATCAACCAACTGTGATTTAGTTTCAACTGCGAAAGTAAGACAAAAGGCACAAGTTCAATTGATCAACATGAAATACTGCAGCTCACAGATGCCTACATTGCGTTTTTTTTTCTTTTTTTTAAATTCTACAACCACTCAGTAAAAGGTCCTGTGCCTGTTTTGGCTTCTTCAAGATTTCTGAAGTAGGAAACAAAACCTATGAGTTGTAAGAATACTTAAATACTTCCACCCATGTAGAACAAAAGCTCTTAGACTTCTTGACAAGGAAGTGACATTGTTAAATGGATCAAAGAGCTCCATCTGATTCGATTCCAACGGCCTGTGCACCTCACAACCTCTCGGCGGTGTGCTTTCATGTAACGTTTGAGTAAATAATATAACACTGTTCCATATTAAAGATCTCCGTCCTCGTCAACCCGTGATCCGTTACAGAGGAAAGCCTCCTTTTCCGGGGTCACGCTGTCTCTGTTTAGACTGCAGGCGGGTTTGTACACATTCAGCTCCTCGTCCATACTGGAATGGACCAGTGAGGCTTCAGTACTGTGCCAGATTCCATAGCCAAAGTAGATTACGAGTCCTGGAGAGAACAGAGGGATAATGGAACAAATTATTGACCGCATACGTGCCAAGTGCTTTTCGGGAGCCCCACCAGAGGACATTTGTAATTGTCAAATGTCCGAAAGCCTTTATTTGATTTTTACAAGCAGAAAAACTTGTGTTTACGAGTTGTCGGACCAAGTTTTTTTTTTTTACTGGCATACTTGCTTGTGTAGAAGTGTGTACTGTACCTAAAGACATCCAGATGGCAAATCGGATCCAGGTACCCCTGTCCAGCTGCATCATTAGGTACACATTGACAAACATGCTGACCACTGGGATGAATGGGAGTAAAGGAACCTGTTGGAAGATTTGAAAAAAAAAAAAAAAATAATAATAATAATAATTATATATATATATATATATATATATATACAGTTATTAAAAATGACTGGAATGTGTAATTGTGAGCGTCTAAAAATAAATAAATGGGAAAATCTAGTTTGGCAAACATTTATTAATATTTTGAATTTTCTGTTTTATATGAAATATTTTTTTGTAATTTTATTATGTTTTTTTTATCTTTCTATATTTATCTCTATTTTTATTTTCAGAGGGTTTTTTTAAAATCATTTTTTCTGCTTTATTTTAGTTACCAAAAACTATTCTTAATTTTTGTTTTAGTTAACAATAACACTGGTTGGATGGGTCATTTTAAAAACCTTTTTGAAGAAATGTAGAAAAATGTTAACTTTCTTTACTAAAATACAAAAGTATTTAAATATTTAAAAGCAGTAAAGTTAAAATATTTCTAAGAAGTTAAAAGACCAAGTATATGTATATTTCTAAAACCAACCTGTGTTATTGTTAACTAAAACTAAAATGATTAAGAATAGTTTTTGGTAACAGAAATCAAATAAAATAAAATAAAATAAGATTAGTAGCACTTTAGCAGTAAAGTTAAAATGTTTCTAAGAAGTTAAAAGACCAAGTATATATGTACATATATTCTTCATTGTAATATCAGGATCGTTGTATCCACAACATTTTTGGGGGAAAAAACAATAATGCATGTAATAATTTAAAAAGGTGCGTTTAAGTAATTGCGTGTATAAACTATATTAGGTTTTATTAAAAATGATCAGTTTTCATTTTATTTTGGTTTAATTTTTATTAACTTAGTTTAGTATTAGTTTCATTAGTTTACTACATTTCTATTTATAATTTTATTTTACAGTCCCGTTCCCCATGTACACACTAAGTAGTTATTATACTAATTACAATAATTAGGTACTAACCCTGAACCTACCGCTAAACCTACCCCTACCCCTTGTAGTTACTCTGTTTGGACATTGTTTTCAGTAATTAGTTATCATGGTTATTGATTTGAGTTCTTTATTAAGTTCAGGTTTGTCTTATTAATTATCCTCGTTTGGTCTGTGTATTTAAGTTCCTGTCTGTTCAGTTTTAGTTTGTCTGGTATTGTTTATGTTAACGCCTATTGTTTATGTCACCAGCCTTTTTTGTTTGTATTTACCTTTGTGTGAATCAATTAAACACTGTTTAACTTCATCTTTGTATGATTATTGTTTATTATTTGTTACAATTACCTTATATTACCAGTACTTTCTTAGGTAAGTGCACTGTAACAACCCTCCACATTGCGAGTAATGCGAATAAATCTTTACTCACCTATTATCGCAGCTGTTTTGATTTTAGCAAATCAGTTCAAGCGAACGCACACAAACTAATTAATATTCATGAATCCAGGAGCTCATTAATCCTTAGTGCGTTTTAAATGGTTCTTATTAGAATTCGTATTAATATTATTATTATTATCAGTATTATTGTTAGTTTTTTCCCCATTTTTTACAGAAAAACTGAATGACCAAAAAAGCACCAACACCAGACCCAAGTTCAGTTAAAATGACTAATATGCATTCATATATGTTAACAAATTTTTATTTTAATCACTAAAGTTCTATCATTAAATAATACTTGATTATCATAATATATTATAATGCTTGACTGACTGATGTTAAGAGTGTACTTTCAGATATTTAAAAATCTGTGCCATTTTACAAACACACACACACACACACACACACACATATATATGCGATTAAATTGCCAAGGTGTCCGTAGAGGGTTGTGCAAGTACACGTACTGTAAAATAAAGTGCAACCGAAAACATAGTATTTGGCTTCTTGCATTTAACAATTAATAATCAACATTAGATTAAACGAAACTCTATAAATAGTAAATCTGCCTTTAAAAGCACTGATTTGATTGGGTGTAACCACACCCTGGTACTCTGTTAGATGTGCTTAGGCATTATGAGGTCTAACCTTAAACGAGAGCTTGGTTTTACTCTCAGGTTGTCTCCAGATGATAAACGTGATAATGACACACATGCTGAACAGGACACTGAGAGTGACAATACTCCACATTGCACTTCCGCCCAGGACGGCCAGCAGACTGAAGCTGAAGATCAGCAGACCTGAAAAAGATACCGTTTAGAAAACAAAATACTAAAGCACTAAAAAACAGCATCTGTCTTAAAGTGGAACTGCATTGTTTCATTACCAAGCAGACTCGCGCAGATGTTAACGGTGAAGCCTGAAAGGTTGGAGGGTTCAGTGATGTCGGGAAAGAACAGCGTTTTGAAGCTTAAACGCTCTTCTATGCCGGGAAGAATCCCCATGCTTGGTGTGCTTATGGTCTCGCTCATTTCCATCTCATCGTGTGTGCTGGCTATGTGATATGTTTGAGAAAACTGCTCGGGCTGGTACCTGTAGATCATTCACAATATTATTTTACACTGAACAGCCTAATTGTAAATACACAAATATTGAAAAGCATTCATTTCACATGCATCTGCCAACCTGAGTACAAGAACACAGGCAGCGACCAGCGTGTAGGCCAAAAGAGTTCCTATAGACATCAGATCAACCAGGTCCTTCAGGTCAAACAGGAAAGCCATAATAGCTGGACAGGAATGGAAAGGATCAATTTATGATCGTCTGTTTTGATGATAGACTGATATTTGCAATGAGGAGTTTAATAAGGATTCAAAGCTATATATTTTATATAGAGAACATGTTGTAATAGCCTGCTATTTAAGCCAACATTACTTCTAAGTCTAAGTCTATGTCTACAATCTTAAAAATAAAGGTTCCAAAAGGGTGTTTTTGCAGTGACGCCATAGAAGAACAGTTTCTGGTTCCTAGAAGAACCTTTCAGTGAACAGTTCTTAAGCATTTTGAAGAATTTTTTAAATCTAAAGAAGCTTTTTCGACTATAAAGAAACTTTTCTGAGAGTAAAACACTATTTTTAAGGAATATTTACCAGAAAAAAATATTTACCAGAATTTATTTAACAGAAAAATGTAAATACACAAAAAAATAAATACATAAATACATTCATTTTTATAAAATCAATTACAGATCATTTTTATTTTTACCATTTTATGAAACTATTAAAATAGAATCCAGAAAATTATTGAAAAAGTCTTGAAAAATAATTTTTAAAAATAAAACTGAATTTGAGCAAAAACTAAAACATATTTAATAGGGCCTTACATTTTCATTTTTGTTAAACTTTTATTAAGTTGCTGTAAAATTGTGTCGGTTTCATTATTCATTTATAATTCAATTAATTCAATTGATTAGATGTGCTTTTTGGTTCATTTTTTTTTTTATTTAACCATCAAAACAGTCTAGAAAAATAAAACGGAATAAACTGAATCAAGAAAAATGTAAACAGAAAAACAGAATTTGGAAAAAATAAAAAGGAACTTGGGAAAAAATAAAATAAATTTCACAGGGCCCTATTAGTTCCAATGCAGTGACAGCTTTTGTATCTTTTTTCTGTGAGTGTACATAAATATTACTCCCACAAAATACACCTTTTTGTCAGTGAACTATGAACAATTAAATACATAAATTTTTTTTTTTTTTTCAGTCGTAAGAGTCAATATTGACAGATCAACTTACAAAACACTTAACATGTCCGAGTCCATTTGTAATATTAAATAGATATGAACATTTGTAAAATTAAAAAAAGCCACTTTCCACAAATAGGATATAAAATAATACCACAATACTTTTTAACATTAGAATGCATAAAGGGGGTTTTAGAAATATTTTAGCAATTAAAAAATAAATATAATATAATATAATATATTATAATATAGAAACCTGGGAAGTGAAAATGATTCATTTTGACTTTACACCTGTAGGTTCTTGAGTTAAAAGCAAAAAAAAAAAAAAAAAATCAAGGACATCCTATGTCCTCTAGATACAACTATCTGATGTTATATAAAATATAATAAACATTAATTATAAACAAATTATAATATTTAGTCAAATAATATCTTGTTTATTCGTCCTCGCTGAAGGCTAAATGCAATTATAAAAAATGAAAAAATCAAAATAATAAAAAAATGTCCTGTACCCTATTCGTGGAAAGTGCTAACAGCATAAGCAATTAAACTCCTTCAATGAATGAAACAGAAGCACACCAAACTATTCACAATGTCAACAGACTTTTAAGTGTGGTAAAACTGGCGTCATGGTATCACATGTCATGTTTGCACAATAAAGCAAATAATTCCAACACATAGCAAAGTCAGTCTTACGAGTTTTTATTTCAGGAAACTACTGGAATCATTTAGAAAAGAAAGAAAACAAAAAACCCTTTAGTACTACCAATTACATGTAACTGCTGTGTGTTTAATAAACAGTGAGTTTCCAACCTCCTCCCTTTAGATATGTACAGGCTGATGTTTCTAACAGCAACAAAATCAGCCCACTGGAGCTCAACCCTCCAATCCCACAACGCCCTCTGCTCTTACCAGCAATGACCCCGGAGGCCAGAGTGGACACGACAGGCGTCTTCTTCTCGCTCACCCGCGCCAGAAACGAGAAGAGCAGACCGTCCCGGGCCATGGCAAAGATTATACGTGGGAGGGGAAACAAGGACCCCAAGAGACTGATCATGGGATGATCAAAAAAAAAGGAAGAGAGCAGAAAAGAAACACATAAGCCAACTGGCAGCTGCCAGAGGTGGTGTCAAAGGCAGAAAGGGGATAAATCCAGTTTATTTACGAAGAAAACTGTTAAATGAATCCCATCGTAGCTGTCCGGCCCATTCCAGTTATAGTTTCGGTGTGGCCAAAAACGTCGTTTTTTCCATGCAACATGCTCCAGTTGGACAGATGCGCGATATCGTTAACGTAACGCGACGTCAGTAGATTAGTAGCATTAAAATTCGCTCACCTGCAGCAAAGCCTGCTGTTATAGTGGCGTGTATGGGTGTTTTTGTTCTCTCGTTGATCCCAGTCATGAATTTGAAGAGCAGGCCATCGTCAGCCATGGCCCAGATGACACGGGGCATGGGGAACATGGCGCCAAGCAGGCTGCCGCGAGAGATGGAGAAAACAAACCATGCCATGCAAAAAAGAGACACAGACATAGTGCATTCACACACTGCTGTGGTGTTGTTATTGTAAGAGAGAAGCATGCCACTAACAGGCCACCCCCACCAATCAGAAGTGATATTAGAAGAAAATCTTTGCAAGAGCTTAAGGATCAATCTCTTGGCATGAAATGTAATCATTTAAAGGATGATTTTAAAGATGAAGCATGTAATTTCTTAAGTACTAGTGGTGACAAGTGGAATTGCAAAAACATTGATTGTTTCCATATGCATCTACCACCCCTTCCCCCTCAGATGACTGCTTAAACAAACAGAGAAATATTTTGAAAGCACCACATAGCCACATTTGCTCTTCAGGGAAATCAGTCTACAAATACTGCAAAACACTTCTAATTTGGTTGGCTGGTGTTGCACATTGTCTGGGATTCAGGTGCACATTTCGACTAGTATTAAAGGAATAGTTCACCCAAAAATAAAAATTCTGTAATTACTCACCCTCATGTCATTCTAAACCTGTAAGACCTGTGTTCATCTTTGGAACACAAAAATTCATTTTTAATGAAATCAAAGAGCTTTCTGATCCTGTAGACAGCAACACAACTACCACGTTCAAGGTCCAGAAAGGTAGTAAGGACATTGTTAAAATAGTTCATGTGACATCAGTGATTAAACCGTAATGTTATGAAGCTACAAGAATATTTTTGTGCACAAATAAAACAAAACTAATGACTAACGACAGTCTTCGACACGGGTTCACAAGAGTACACTGTAAAAAATGACAGTGAAATTAACTGTAAAAATGCTACAATAAAAACCTGTTAAATGGTTAACGGTTAAAAGACCGTATGTAACTGTAAATGAACATTCCCAGAATTCCCTGTGTCACATTTTTTGTTGAAATAACATTATCTTCTTAGCTTTTTCTTAGCAATTTTGTACATTAGGATTGCATGTTATATCTAATGTTGTTAAATTAAGGTTTGTTGCGTTATTTCAGTTTCATGTGTCCATGATGGTGTTTGGTGTTTGTGCCTATGACACAGTGCACCTTCTATATATGTTATTTAAAAGCTGTTTGTGATGAGCTTTGGTTCATCATGTAACTTTCTCATCATCACATGCTTTTGGTGGTTATCAGTGAATTATAAGGGTACAAAACAGATTTCAGTACTTCAATAAGTTGGTACATTTCGGTAACCACAGCCGCCATTTTTTAGTGTAAATTTTACAGATTTTTTTTACAGTGTACCACGACACATTTGTGTCATAAAGTTGTTATTTTTGTTTTCTTTCTTGTAGCTTTATAAAATTAAGGTTGAACCACTGATGTCACATGGACTATTCTAATGATGTCCATACTACCTTTCTTGAACCCTTGAATGTTTTAAGTTACGTTGCTGTCTATGCAGGGTCAGAAAGCTCTCAGATTTCATCAAAAATATCTTAATTTGTGTTCTGAAGATAAACAAAGGTCTTACAGGTTTGGAACAACACAAGGGTAAGTAATTAATGAAAGAATTTTACTTTTTTGGCGAACTATTCCTTTAAGGCACGATAACTATACAAATTTCTATAACTATATTAGCGTCCAAATTAACAGACAATAATATTCTACTTATTATAATCGTAAGCTGCAGTTTTGTTGCCTGGCGCTTTAAAAGCTAGAGTGCTTTTAAGTCGAGTGGATTCTGATTGGCTGTTAATATTTCTATCGTTCATCAGCTGGTAAAAAATAAATAACTAAAAAATAAATAAAGAAAAAATGTTGAAAGTGATTCAAATAATATTGTTTCTCTGTGTTGTTAACATTATAGTTGTGGTATGGCCTTCCCTATTTACATAGAAGTAGAAAGATTAATCAAATATTATAGATATATATGATACATTTATTATTTAAATAACTTTTTTTAACTAAAATTAAACACTTAAAATGAATAAACATTGACTATGACTAGTTTTATTTGCAGCCTTAACCAGATACCCATGTGAACACTGCAAAAAAGGTTTATCTCACTTAGTATTTTTGTCTTGTTTCTAGTCAAAATATTTGAAAATTCTTAAACCAAGATGCATTTACTAGATAAGTGAAAAGAATATTTTCTTACCCCACTGGCAGATTGCTTTACTTATTTTAAGCAAAATGCACTTAATTAAGATTTTTTCCCCCTAGGAAACAAGACTAAATATCTTTTTGCTTATCTAGTAAATGCATCTTGATTTAAGAATTTTAAAATATTTTGACTAGAAGCAAGACAAAAATACTAGATAAGCCCTAAGATAAGCCCTTTTTTACAGTGAAGAACTTTATATTTTGCATTTTTGTTCATTAATTAATTAATTAATTAATTTTAGTTTTTGTATCCTTTATATCAGATAAATCCTCTCCTTAGCAGTGAGAAAAAATTAAATGTGGTTGGTCAATCTGTTTTGTGTATAAATAGGCCAATAATAATAAGCTGCAAAGTGGACCAGGCTTCAAAGATAAGTTCACTTCCACAATAAAAAATTTCCTGATAATTTACTCACCCCCATGTCATCCAAGATGTTCATGTCTTTCTCTCTTCAGTCGCAAAGAAATTTATTTTTTGGAGAAAAACATTTAAGGATTTTTCTCCATATAGTGGACTTCAATGGGGATCAATGGGTTGAAGGTACAAATTGCAGTTTCAATGCAGCTTCAAAGGACTCTACATGATCCCAGCCGAGGAATAAGGGTCTTATCTAACAAACTGATTGGTCATTTTCTTAAAAAAAAAGTTTCTGTACTTCTTAACCATAAATACTCATCTTGCATTACATCTTTATGCATTACGCATTACGTGCGGTTAGTTTTTCGTCCGTGTGCTCTGGTTAAAAAATCTTATTTTCTCCTCCAACTTCAACATTTTTTTGGGAAGGGCAGTTGACTTTCTTTGCACATTCACTTTGTAAACACTGGGTCGGTACACTATAAAAAGTTTTCACCGTTTTCAACTTAAGTTCAGCAGCTGCCTTAAAATTTTAAGTTAAATCAACTTAAAACTGCAAGTCATTTTAAAGGAGAAGTCCACTTCCTAAACAAAAATTTACAAATAATGTACTCACCCTCTTGTCATCCAAGATGTTCATGTCTTTCTGTCTTCAATCGTAAAGAAATTACGGTTTTTGAGGAAAACATTTCTGCATTTTTCTCCATGTAATGGACTTTATTGGTGCCCCGATTTTGAACTTCCAAGATGTAGTTTAAATGCAGCTTCACAGGGCTCAAAATGATCTCAGCTGAGGAAAAAGGGTCTTATCTAGTGAAACTATCTGTCATTTTTTTTTGAAAAATAAAAATTTGTATACTTTTTTAAGCACACAAGCTTGTGTAGCACAGGCTCTGGGATGCGCGTCCACGATGCTACAAATTAGTGATGGGCATGGTGATGGATAACACGTAACATTTTAATTATATTTTGCTAAAATGAACGAAATGAACACTCGGTACAATGACTCGGTACCAAACTTCCCATCACTACTACGAATCACATCTAAGTTCATCGAAAAACTCCATCTTATTTTCTCCTACAACTGCAGAATCATCCAACATCGCTGTACCTTTATGTTTGTAAACAGTGTTTGACTTACTTGCACTTTCTTAGTCTTTGCGCGTTCGCTTTGTAAACACTGGGTCTGTAGTTCTGCCTACGTTCCGCGTAACCTTTCGACGTGATTCAATAATACATAGTGGCGTGAACGCACATCCCAGAGCCTGTGCTACACAAGCTTTTGTGCTATAAAGTATACACATTTTTATTTCCTAAAAAAAAAGACAGATCGTTTCGCTAGATAAGACCCTTTTTCCTCGGCTGGGATCGTTTAGAGCATTTTGAAGCTGCATTTAAACTACATTTTGGAAGTTCAAAATCGGGGCACCAATAAAGTCCATTACATGGAGAAAAATGCTGAATTTCATAATTTCTTTACGACTGAAGACAGAAAGACATGAACATCTTGAATGACAAGGGGTGAGTAAATTATTTGTGAATTGTTGTTCTGGAAGTGGACTTCTCCTTTAACTCATTACAATAAAATGAGTTAAAACGACATGTACTTTTAAGTTGATTTAACTTAAAATTTTAAGGCAGCTGCTAAACTTGAGTTTTTAAGTTGAAACTGGTGAAAACTTTTTACAGTGTACTCATGTAACACGTGAGGTTGAGTTAGAGCAAGATGAGCATTTGTTGTTAAGTAGTATATACATTTTTATTTGTGTAGAAAATGACCAACCATTTTGCTAGATGAGACCCTTTGATTCCTCGGCTGGGATCGTGTAGAGCCGTTTGAAGCTGCAGTGAAACTGCAGTTTGGACCTTTGATCCATTGGCTCCCACTGAAGTCCACTATATGGTCCTGGAATGTTTTCTCAAAAAATAATTTCTTTGCAACTGTAGAATGAAAGACATGAACATCTTGGATGACATGGTGGTAAGTAAATTATCAGGATTTTTTTTTTTGGAAGTTAACAAACCTTTTATGCTGATAGGTACTGTAGTTTAAGATATAAAATTACACACTTCACTTCTGAATGGATTCCAAAACAGTATTTAATACGTAAAATACTGCAATAACTGGAAACCACACACAAAAAAATGCCAATATATCTACTTCAACTCTGCAGCTACCAAGGTTATCATTAGTGACTCAGAAGTTAAACGGGTTGTTAGGAAGTTTGGATAGAACATGCAGAAGACACTTTCCATTGACAGATTACACAAAATTCATACTTCATAATACAAACATTTCTGAGCAACAACATCTGGTTCGTAAGCATGTAGGTCATTACTATTAGACAAATACTAGCTAACTTTTATGGACAGAAAAAATGTGGCATAGAGCCTTACTCCCACTCATGGCCTGGACTGAGTGTTGCATAACAGGATTCATAACTCAGCTCACCAAATTTCCCTTCATATTTTTAGCAAGGGGCCCATATGAGCTGCCTCAGATAAATATACACACACACACACACACACTATCACGAAATCCAGTCCCAGATTGCACTCTCTCAACCTCCCAAGGGTCGCACAAGTTCACTTAGTAAAATTTTGGGTTGGTCAACTTCCTAAACGCTGTGCTATCAAAATGACTGAGGTCTTTTAAACTGCAACCAGGCTTGCGGGTAATTACATCCATTCATTTCGAGGAACATGGGTAATTATTCATTTCAAGTACATTTTTGCGCTCGACCATGCAGGGGCGGGTTTACTCTAGACTGGGCCGTAGTGTGTGTTAAAACAATCCCTAGATTGCTGGATGGATCAGTGCTTACCTGGTGGACAGGGCGCAAAGGGAGCCTACCGCCACAGCGTACGTGGCTCCTTCCCAGCCGACGTACTTAAAGGCCACAGGGAGTGGGCTGTTCTTATCCAGCATGTAATATGGCATCATCATGGTGAGGGCGGCTGATACACCAAAGTACGCTACAAAACAGATAAGGAGGGAGGTGACGATGCCGATGGGAATGGCTCTCTGGGGGTTCTTCACCTCCTCACCTGTGATATGAAACAGGATAGTTTGTTTTTATTAAACAGAAATAGTAAAAGGTTGCTGGCAGGACTCAAACCTGTATTATCCATATAATGTCAATAGCTAATTGCTGTGCCACAGCATAAATAACACGGGCGAACCAAAGGAGACCATAAACAGATCTATGCCTAGACTATCAAATGACAGTTCTTAGACAGTTTTTTTTCCCCCAAGAGAACATTAATGTAACAAGACACCAGTTTATTTTCAGCTCTTTACATTATTGATATGTGGGCATTTAATTTTGGCCCGTCCTATCCCATGACACTGATCATTATTGTGTGAAATTGAAAACCAATGTCGGTTGTCTTTTAATTAGTGACTCTACGAATACTATGAATGTTTCCAAGTAAGATAAGTAAAATTAAATAAAATTAAATTAAATTAAATAAAATGTGACCCTGGACCACAAAAACAGTCATAAGTAGCACGGGTATATTTGTAGCAATAGCCAACAATACATTGTATGGGTCAAAATTATCGATTTTTCTTTTATGCCAAAAATCATTAGGATATTAAGTAAAGATCATGTTCCATGAAGATATTTTGTACATTTCTAACCGTAAATATATCAAAACTTATTTTTTGATTCATAATATGCATTGCTAAGAACTTCATTTGGACAACTTTAAAGGCAATTTCCTCAATATTTTGATTTTTTTGAACCCTCAGATTCCAGATTTTCAAATAGTTGGGTCATTTTATAATTAGGGGTACATTTAGAATTTGACAATGTGAAGAAAAAAGTTTTCCTGTTTCCCTGTTTCTATTTTGAGGGGGGGTCTTCTAGTGGGTAACTTAGTTGACAATGGTTTTTCGGACACAAATAAAACAAGTTATATCACAATAAATACTTATTTTTGAAGCGCACACCCAACAGTCTTGGTAACCTAATCTACCTGAAGGCAAAACTATGAAATTAATTTATATTTGAGGTAATTTTCATGCTTAAATGCAGAGTAGAATGGGTTTTACAAAATTAGACAGCTGAATACCAGGGTTGTATGTGATATGAACATCATTTCTGAACAAAAGATATGGCTTTCTCAACATATAGTAGTGTGATTGGGAAAAATATAATTGTGCACTAAAAAATTAAGCATCGGGGCTTTATATTGATAAAATATATTAAAAATATACTTGACAGATATGAGATGTACCCACAATTATAGAATGACCCAGTTATATCTCGGCCAAATATTGTCCAACAAACCATACATCAAGGTCCAGGGTCACAAAATAACATAAAATAACATAAAATAAAATAAAATAAAACAAAATAAAATAAAATAAAATAAAATAAAATAAAATAAAATAAAATAAAATAAAATAAAATAAAATAAAATTGTTTAAGAAAAAGTAATATTAAATAGATCTACAATAATAAAAAAAAATTGCAATTGCAAGGAATAAAATTGCTATTGCAAGCAATATAGTCACAATTACTTTTTTATCATCATCGTATTATTATTAAAATCTGAGACAGATTTACATAAAATACATTATATGAATATGCACAAAATCCAGATATTTATTTCAATTATATTCACGCTAAAAATTGACATGTTCAAAGATTTATACGAAATATTTTTCAGTGATTTTTTAAAGATATTAAAACGTTCATTCAGCAAGGATGCATTAAACTGATCAAAAGTGGTAGTAAAGACATTTATATTGTTACAAAAGATTCCTACTTCAAAAACACTGTTTTTTTTAACTTTCTAGTCATCAAAAAAATCCTCAAAAAATGTTTTTACAAAAATATAAACTGTTTTCAACACTGATGATAATAAGAAATGTTTCTTGAGCAGCAAATCAGCATATTTTAATATTTTCAGAAAAGTCATGTGACACAATAATTCTGAAAATTCTGCATCACTGTAATAAATTTCATTAAATTAAGAAAAAAAAAAAAACTATTTTATTTTTACTGTATTTTTGATCAAATAAATGACCGATAAGTACAAGACTTATAAAACTTTTGAACAGTATTGTACATTGTATGTACTTTCATTCAACTACAGTACATTTAATCTTCTCATTAAATGCACACTGCATGTGAAATCCGTCATTTCACAAAGACTTGGAGCAAGCAAATGACTCAGCTGCTGCAGTGAGTGGCAAGCATGTTCGCTTTTTGGCAAAAGTTGCTGTGGTTTGACCTTGTGCAGAGCACTACATAAAACAGAGGAGTAGTGTGTTCCTGCCAGCAGTGCCAGAGAGAGAGCACAGGAACATGGCTATATTACCATTCCTGACCAGCACGTTGATGAGGAGGGGTTACTGAATGTAAAACCACTACAGCTACAGAGAAGGAGACGAGTCCAGACAAACCCTGAAACACTCTAGCCAATCAAATGCAAGGGAATGTGGGGGAGTGAGCCGCCATAAAAGATGGGGGCCAGAGGCAAACCATAAGCAGAGATCCACTGAGAATATCCATGCAAGACGATTATAAACATAAAGGAAACTCTAAATAACTTTGACCAACGAGACATGAACGCAAGCCAGAATATGTAGGTAGCACAATAGCCTCACTGTCTAACACTTATTACAAGCATTTACACATACAAAACAGGCTTCTTGCGCAATTTACTCTCACTAACCTCACGTTTGTGAACATGCATCATATATATCAAGAGAAAACTGGTGCCTTGTAAAGATTAGAGATGTGATTTAAGAGTTTAGAGAGTCTTTAGTTACCTGTAGTTGCGATGCAGTCGAACCCAACAAAGGCATAAAAGCAGGTAGCCGCCCCTGATAAGACTCCTGTGAAGCCGAAAGGCATGAACCCGCCTTCACCCAGAATCTCTTCTGATGGCAGGGGCTGTGTGGAACTGCTCAGAAAAAACAATGTAGGCATTTTAAAAATGGTATTTGAATTTAAAGGGGAAGTGTGTCATTTTTGCCACACTAGTGGCACCTGAGATAACAGGAAAAATATAAAATACGGAAACATACAGTCGCCGACAGAGGTCAATCATTATTATTTTTCTCATGATAACACTTGAAATTTGACAAAGGAACAGTCGCTATAGACACAACCCATTCAAAACGAGTCAGTAAGGTTTCTTTTTTAAAATAAATATACTTTTATTCACCAAGGATGCATTAAATTGATCAAAAGTGACATTAAAGACGTTTATAATGTCACGAAATATTTCTATTTCAAATAAATGCTGTTCTTTCTGTAACACTTTAGAATAGGGAACACATATTCAAGATTTACTTCAAATTATCCCTCAGTAAACTGATAATTTGCTGCCTGTTAATAGTTAGGTTGTTGTTAAAGGATAGTTCACCCAAAAATTAGAAAAACGCCATCAGACGAATACAATCAGAGTTCTACTAAAGATGTCCTGGCTCTTCCAAGCTTTGTAATGGCAGTGAATGGGTGTTTAAATTTTCAAGTCCAATAAAGTGCATCCATCCATGATAAAAAGTGCTTCACATGGCTCTAGGGGGGTTAATAAATGCCTTCTGAAGCGAATCGTTGTGTTTGTGTGAGAAAAATATCCATATTTAAAACGTTATAAACCATAATCTCTATCTTCCGATAACTGTCATATACACGTTCACGAGAGAGTGGCGTTCCAGCGGATGACTTGGATGTAGGCGTAGCATAAGCTCCGGTGAGAATATGCTAGTCTCGCAAGAAGAAAGTTTTGTTCCCTTTGTTTAACAAAGGAAAACTAGTTTCCTCTTGGCTTATATCAAAATCTTCAGACGTTTGTCTTTAAAAGCCTTGTTTTTTTCACAATATTGTTCAGAATTGTTGTTTACCTTTAGGAAAAAACCCTCACAAAATAATTAACTTGAGAAAGTGGCAGTGGTAGTTTATACATTGTAAAAAGTATGATGTCAAATGACGACAGCCATATTGATATCGTCTATTGGTAAAATGTCACATTTTAATGATGATTTGATGATTTGTAGTTGGAAAAAAATAACACAAAAAAGAAAGAAAGACAGAAAAAAAGAAAGGAAAGAAAAGAAAAAATATAGCTGTAAGCAACAATGACGGGCCAAAGCTCCAGGGAACCGCCACCCTGGTGGCTTCAGAAAAACAGGGCACATGCATTTAAACCTCTGCTTGTTGAGTCACAGCAATGAAAGGGTTACTCTAGAACATCAAGAGTGTGAAACATGGCAACACAATTCAAGGTATCCAAAAACCATTCACAATTTAGCATCTTCAATATCTTTCCGACTTCCTGTAGGTTGTAGCTAATGACTGTAAATTAGAAAGTTGTTCAGCTTGATCAGAACAATATATGTATTTTTGTTCCATAAAAGAAAAGTCATATGCATTTGGAATGAGCAGATCTTGACTTTTTATTTTTCTTAAAATCTCAGGACTTCAAATGAAACGTTAGATTGAAGTCCCTGTTAATTCTCAATAAAGAACTTCAGTAGAACTCTAACATAAATAAAATGAATCTGGTTAATTGTGAATCTGGAAATGCTGTTTCTAAAATTGTTTAATCCTCCTCTTCCTCTGCTGAGATCTAAAGAGATTTAAGGTCTTTTATCTTCAGTTGATTTAATCTAAGGCTGTGGCTGAAGTTAGTTAGTTGTTGTGTTTCTGTCACATTTTTTTTTTTTCTGTTCTCTTCTTTCCTTCAGTGATTCTGCTTGTTAATGGGCTTATTAAGGCTGAAGTGACTCCATATTTAATATACACCGATTTCGTGACTTGGATAAGGTCCAGTTGTGGTTTATTTCTTTGCTCTTGGGCAACATGTGGCATTGCTATGGCCTGCGTTTGGCCCACATCTGGTAAACAGAAGTGGTCTGCCCAAGTCCCATCATTCCACGCAACCAGATCTGGGCCGACACTATGTTGCTATCTGGGTATGCGCTTGGTTTATATCGAAATCCTCTGACAAATCCTCGTTTTGTACTTCTAGTGTTTTATTTTGTTCTCTCCACTGCGCTTTCGCCACTTCTCACCAGAGCTTACGCTACACCTACATCCTACATCATCCGCTTGAAAAATCCAACTGACCCCAAACTTTTGAATAGTATGCAATTTTGTGACATACTTGCAATTATATACTTGATAACATATTCCAAGAAAAATATCCGAAATTCGTAAAAATGACTCACTTAAGGGTGGAATTGGTTTCGTTGAGAATCTCATCAGGGTCCAGGTGCCAGTTCTTCAGCGTACCTTTGACCAGTCCAGATACAACCATAAACAGCAGCACCAGGATGTTGATGCATGTGAACACTTTGTTGACCATGGCTGACTCCTTCACCCCGAAGGCCAACAGGCCTATAGCAAACAAAACGTAGTTCAAAACACTACGGAACAAAGTCAACACAAACGTCCACTAAATATTTACATTCAACAGCTTTCATTTTCAGAATGAATGAGTGTGTTTCACAATCACTGTTTTGAAATGCATATTTTAATTATTTACATAACATTGTATGACATTCTGGAATTCTCAGTTCTATATGGTCAGGCATGGCTTCCTATGTAATTAGTGCTTTGGCCATGCTTTACCTGTGAGAGTGAGGATGATGAATACGGAAAACATATCTGGGTACTCTGCCAGAATGCCTGGAGCATTCATGGACATGTACTGTCGACAAAAATGCTCAATATGTTTTCCAATCAGCTCATCAAATGTGGCACTCCATGCTCGGGCAACACTCGATGTACCTGAGGAGGTTTTACACAAGAAAGTAAGTCATACAGGTTTTGAACAACTTTCCCTTCAAGTTATTTTGTGTGCCGTCTCACCTATAACATATGAAAGTATAAGATTCCAGCCAGTTATAAAGGCCCATAGTTCCCCTACAGTCACATAGCTATACAGGTACGCTGAGCCCGTTTTTGGCACTCTCGCCCCAAACTCTGCATAACAGAGGCCTGCGAGCACTGAGGCCAGGGCAGCGATAAGGAACGACAGAACGATGGCCGGTCCGGCGTTTTCTCGGGCCACGGCTCCAGCGAGGACATACACCCCAGCTCCCAAGGTGCTGCCCACACCAAGAGCCACCAGGTCGAAGGTGTTCAGACATCGGGAGAGTCGCGATTCCTCCGAGTTGCAGTCAACAACCTTGACTCTCAGCAGTTGCTTCCCGAAACGCAGAAGCTTTTTCAAAACCATCATTGATTTGGTTTGACGACAGTTTCTTTTTGTGCTTCGTTTTATTAGAGTATCTTCTCTCACAATGATTCTGCTTCACCCACCAGCGCAGGGGATTCACAGTGCTCAGAATGTTGTTCAGAAGTGCTGTTTACCTTTAGGAAAAAATAAATAAATAAAAAGACACAAATTAATTAACCTGAGAAAGTGGCAGTGCTGATTTATACATTGTCAAATGTATGATGGCAAATGATGACAGCAATATTGCTATTTTCTATTGGTAAAATGTCACATTTTCATGATATTAATATCGTTCAAAGTAAAATAAACCAATCAATTACAGCCAGAAAGAAAGAAAGAAAGAAAGAAGCAATAGTGACGGGCCCAAGCCCCAGGGCACCGCCACCCAGGTGGTTTCAGAAAAACAGTGCACAGCGGGCACATACATTTAAATCTTACGTTGTTGAGTCACAGCAATGAAGGGGTTACTCTAGTCCCGGGGTTGCCAACTGGCGGACTCCGGTCCAAATGGCCAATGGATATCACACAAGCCACGTGAAAACTTCACGCAAAATGTAATATGCTGGTGAATGTATCACCAGAAAGTGAAAGTAAAAACTGATGGCCCTTTCAGCATCTGATGCTGCATTAACGGTGCATATTCTCTCTCGAGAGAGACGAATCTACTTCATATGCTGATATTAATTTACTCTCCTAATCTCTTGTGGCCTGAACAAAGTGGGGGAAAAATGAGAAGAAACGTATTTCGCGTTAGGTGTTTTTGAAAGTCAGTGCTTGAAATAAAGCTCTTAATTTTCATTGATGATTGCAGTGTTAATAAGGGTTTAATAAGAGTTAAGAAAGTCTTAATTATGATTTCAGGAGGTCTTAAATGTGGGGACTGAAAGACAAAAATTTGCGATGAATCTTCAAAAGGTTATCCAATACATTTCAAAATCAGCTGCTGTGCTGCTTTGTGTACTGCCATTCCGAAAGCGCCACCTGCTGGAAGAGAATGATCTTCCATTTTCAATCACCCCATACATCTGCTGTTGTCAAAGTCCAATGTGAAAATCAATCCATATTTTTAAGTTGCAAAAACACAGAGTTGTAAATGTAAACTGGTGGATCAATGAGAAGATAATGTGTTCTAAAAATGTACACAGTTAAGGCAGTACATATATTTATATGTTATTTAATTATTATAATACTTGACTGATAATAATTAAACTAATATAAGAACTCATACTATTGACTCTTAACGGCTGAAATGTGAAGTTTATCATTTAATAAAAGTTTTTTTTTTTTTTTTTTTTTTTTGTGAAACCTGCATCTGAACTGTAAATCATGCTTTTTACAATCATTTTCATTTTTAATTTTTATTTTGTGCAGGTCTTAAAAAAGGTCTTTAAAAGTCTAAAATTTAAGCTTAAATATCCTGAAGATGCCTTGGTCAATTGTTTTTATATATAATTGTCCGGACCTCAGCTGGTGAGGAGTGTTCATTACTGGACCTCAAGCCGTTTTAATTGAAGACCCCTGCTCTAGAACATCAAGAGTGTGAAACATGGCAACACCATTCAAGATATACAAAAACCGACCTGATTTCATGACGAAAACGTACCTCTGGGAACTTTTTTGAAAGACACATAATACACCCTGCCACGTAAGTTTTGTGACGTATTACATCTGAAATATCTTTGAGTGACACTTTTTTCCCCAGAACAGATGTTCTGGATTTTGTACGTGTCACTGCAGTTCTGACTTGAAATGTCCGTTAAGTGGTGCTATATAAGACTAACGCTCTGTGACGTTTTAAAATAACGTAGCATCTGCACTACACCTAAACCTACACAATAGTATGAACATAAGCGAATGTTTTCACCATAAGACCAGGTTGAGTATTTTCTATTGGTAAAATGTCATATTTTAATGATATTAATATAATTCAAAGTAAAATAAACGTATAAATTACAGCCAAATAATGAGCATTTGTAGTTTGAAAACAAAACAAAACATACACAAAAAAAGAAAGATTAAAATAAAAAAATATTGCTGTAAGTAATGATGACGGGCCCAAGCCCCAGGGCACCGCCACCCTGGTGGCTTCAGAAAAACAATGCACAATGGACGCATGCATTGAAACCCTTTGGTTGTTAAGTCACAGCCATGAAAGGGTTACTCTAGAAAATCAAGGGCCAGATTTACTAAATAAATCTGGCCCCAAGAGTGTACAACATGGCAACACCATTCAAAATATCCAAAAACCATTCACAATTTAGCATCTTCATTATCTTGCCAACATCATGTTGGTTGTAGCTAATGACTGTAAGTTAGAAAGTTGTCCAGCTTGATCAGAACAATATATGTATTCTTGTTCCATAAAAGAAAAGTCTCAAGAAAGCACACTTCACTTGCCACTACACTTTATTTCCAGAGAAACTGGGCATTTTCCAGATATTTTCCACCAGATATGAGCGTTTAAACACTGCAAACATTATGTCCTTTTTTAAAGCTCCAGGACACAAACCAGCACATTTGTGGTGAGAATAACAGCTGTCCAGTGATTTAAAAACCTAAAAACTTGCAGAACACTGACCTATATTCACTTAAACATCAAGCCAAACACTAAAAACAAACCCAGTACATGTCTGATGACACTGCAGGAGAACTCTACGCTGTATTTTAAAACGCAACCAAACCTCTTCAATGAAAAGAATATTGTGACTCCCAAAGGCCAAGTGTCAAAATGTGCTGTACTGTACGTACAAATGGGCGGCAGCTCTCCAGTCAATAAGTTCATACAGCTGTGCTGTCTCCAGTTTAAGTACTGCACACTTTTCCCAAGTGTTGAGTAACGTGGAGAGAAATCCATAAAATGTGACTGGTGGCAGAGCTAGAGAGGCCCACCAGGGGATAATCTATCACACTCACACAAACTGACATGTGTTACGTAACCGAGAATGGAACTTAATGGCAAAAATACATGCAATTGCAAAAGAACAACTAGGATCTGTGTTCGCAAGCTCTGCGAGAACAGCCTGTTCTGAAAAGTTAATTTATAAATGAATGCAAATGAATCTCTGTATGCATGAAGTAACCACCACACTACAAATTTCAAAGCAGTAAATCGGAACATTTTCTCACATAACAAAGAACAAAAAACTTTTGGGAGTAACTAACTACTTTTTTTTTCAGCTGCATGAAAGATGCTTTAAAAATAGTGCAGCTTTTTTCAGCAAATTTTTTCCCCAAGCTAATTTTGCCAATGTGTATTGACGCAATAAAGCGCTTTTTTTTTTTTTTAGATATGTTATTAGAATGATCCAATAAAAATCAATAACTCCTCTCTTATACCTAGCATGGGATGCATGATTCACTGTAGTGAAATGGTTCAAAAACTGCTCTGCTAGCTGGTTAACCAGCTGGTCAGTCAGCCTGAACCAGTAAAACAGACTGTCCCTAAACCAGTAAAATCTACCTGCCTGTTCAAGCGGGTAGTTATAATTAGAAAACCAGTTAACCCTTTAACTGTCACTCCCTATCTTAAATATAGACATAAAAATGCAAAGTTAAATTTGTATAATTCATTAACAAAAACATTTTGTAATATGACTTTGATGTACAATTTCCATGGTAATGCAATGTCTGATTTTAAAATGTTTTCAAAGGATAAATTTTGAGATTTTAAGTTTTCAGTTGATATATAAGAGTTATACTGCGTGACAGGTAAAAAGGCAACGAAGAAAGTCTTTTTGTGACAAAGGTCAGAACTCCTGTTATGATGTAGATTTTTGAGGTGCACTCTTATCATAAATTAACCTATTACATTTCCCACATAATTTGTAACACAAAAGAGTGGTAAAATATTTATCTTAGACCTTCCTAACGATATATAGTTTGTCATGATTAGATCAGGATTTATTTGTAAAATGGTGAAGTAAACTTAGGCGTCCCACAGAGGGGACGGTGACAGTTAAAGGGTTAAGACTGATTCAAGCTATTTTTAGCAGTGTTAATTAAGATTCTTTATTGTTTAGAAAAATTTATTACTCAGAGAATACTATTTATATATATATATATATATATATATATATAATATATATGCATGTACACATAGCTTGTAGTTACCAAATATAGACAGCCAGATTTTCTTTTAGCGCAGCTAATCACTTTTTCTTTAAATAGTAGCCTGACTAGTGTAACTTCTATCTTGAATGCCTCCGGTGTCCAAGTATGTTCCTTATCACAGTGTTTGTATCTATAAATTTATCTACTACGAATCATGACCCAGCTTTCTTTCTATGGAGCTCGCATCTAAACAGCAAAGGGGACACTTCCTGTCATGCCACGCTTAAATGGAAAGTTCCAAAGACGTTGAGGTGGCGACCTTTTCTTTCTCTCCCAGGGTGCTTCGGGGGCTATCGGATGTCTTGGATCTCAGAAACGTGGAAGCAGGTTAGCAGAGGCACTCGAGCGGTACTGCACTGTTGTCATTTAAATCACGCAAGCGTGGCATGAGGGCCTGACTGGAACAAACCTGTTGCTGAAACTGAAAACACAAACTTCAGCCAAATTTCCCTCATCTAAACAACGGAAGTTCATTAAAAGGAGATTAGCAGTGTGACCAAGTAAAGACAATCAGGGTTCAGGTTTAAAGCAGTGCATATGACAGGATCAGTAAAATGTGTGTCAATGTTTTGTTTTTTTTCTTAAACAAATGCACAATTATTTTCTAATCAGGCTTTAGCAACTAGCATGAGTATGCACTGCAAGAGAAGCCTCAGGTTGCAAACAGTTTATACATAAGCACAAATACATGTGTGTGTGTTTTTCAATTATATAAATGCATAACTAAATAAATACTATATATTTCTATAAAGATAAATATACAAATATGATAAAAATTTGATATGATAAATATTTAGGAGAAAGTGTTAAAATACATACTTAAGGTACTTGACTTAAAATAACAATTGAATTAATACAAATTTTATATTTTATATAATACTCATCCTATATAAAAATTTGCACAATTAATATAAGATCATTTAAATTAACTGTACAATTATTATGCATATAATATATAAATGCACTTTGGCTTAAGATTACGCTTGATAATTAGATACTTCATATCCACCATTCTCTTCTTTTAACAACGTCAGTGCAGTTAAATTTTTTTAATTATAAAATGTTACATTTTTAAACTTTAAATATTTAACAAAGATGCACACTTATTAATAACTTCTGACAAAGAAATCAATTCCTATATTTGGGTTTCTGTCCTGAGGTGAATCAATGTAACCCAAGCACAAGCCGTTCCTGAGAGTCTGCTGTCCAGCTGGAACTCACTCATATACCCCAGCATTCCCTGAGTGAACTGGTCTGAACTGCTCTACTGGTGTGACATCAGACATGTTGAAAGATTGGTCTCTATGCCATGCTGTAAGAACCACTGATTGACCACAAATGCTATGACATGGTATTTTGGAAGATATTTATAAGCAGTGGTTAAATGGTATTGCAATACATGGTAATGATTTTGAGATGTCTCAAGTAAAGACCAACATAACAACTGTAAACAATTTATGTTCTACATACTTCATTACACCACAAAACTAAGGTGTTTTACAAGCATCTCAAACGATTTTTAGAGTCCACATGGAGTCTGCATTTAAAGGAAAATTTCCCCAAAACTGAAAATTCTGTCATTAATGACTCACCTTCATGTTGTTCCAAACCCATAAGACTTTGTTCATCTTCGGGACATAAACTAAGAAGTTTTGATGAAACCCAAGAGCCTTCTGACCCTGCACAGACAGCAACGCAACTACCACGTTCAAGGCCCAGAAAGGTAGTAAGGACATTGTTAAAATAGTCCATAGCCGTTTTTCCACCGAAATTACCTGGAACAATTTGTCCCAGGAACTTTTTTCCCCCAGACCTGTTGCTGTCTGCGTTTCCATTGCGATTAGGCAAATCGTCCGGTGACGTAGGTCTGTGCGTGTTTCTCTGTACCAAGCACGCAAATTTCAGACTTGCGTCCTCGGTAGTTCTAACGCTATCTCACAACCAATTTGTATGTATCTTGGGGGGTGGCTAATTCATCACTACCCATCACTGAAATCGTACAAATTCGTATGATTTCAGTGATGGGTAGGTTTAGGGGCGGGGTTAGGTGTAGGGCATTCGTACAAATTCATATGTATTGTGCTCATTTTAGCTCAAATCGTATGAATTTGTACGAGTGAGGTCGTACGAATTAGCCACCTCATAAAATATGTACGAGCTCCTGTGAGATCGGGATGGTAGTTCGGACTTCGCAAGTCCGACTCAGGAGAATGAATTCCTGGGGACAGGATGATGCAAGCCCGGTAATTCTGCAAACAGCAGCGTATTTGATAACGTCACTCAGCTCGCCTTGGCTACTGCAATTTTCCTCACTGTATTTACAATAAAGAAATGTAGTTCAGGGAACGTATACATACATTACAACCCAGATATCACATGTACGTCTGCAAGATGTCCGTTAAAGATCTCTTGATCTGGAAAGCATCTGCTGTGTACAAACGTCTGGCAGACATCTGTAAGATGTCAGTTTTACATACGTTCTAAATCATAAACATCTTAAAGACATCTAATAAACGTCTTTTTGACATCTGATAGGAAACCAATAGACTTACTGCAGATGAGCAAACTATGTAAAAAATACATCTTGCAGCTAGTCATCCAGACTAGTAGTGATGCACCTGTATGCATGTTCCATACGGATTACATAATCTGAGAATATTTTTGTATTTGAATTGGTTAATTTAAAAGTAGACGTTTCATTCTCTATAGATATATTTTGCATGGCTGTGAGGCAAGTATACACAGAGTTTCAAAGAGGCATGCTCAAGTTCACCGAGACCGAGACAGCAGAATACGAATCCTGCTTGCTTTAATTATTTTACAAAAGCGCAACGTTTTGTTGTTGTTGTAAGTAATTGTACTTGCTACTACATACATCATACATCAGATGAAAAGCCATATTTAAGTTTGGTGAGTGATAGGTGAGCCTTTGGATGTCCTGCCTGATGTACAGACCAGCGTGACTTCGGCACTTCCTATGTTTTTTTTTTTTTCGACTATTGAAACTTCGGTCGACAAAGCCTTTTCTCGTCGACTATTAAGGGGCAGCCCTAGTCCTTACTGCCTTTCTGGTCCTTGAACGTGGTAGTTGCGTTGCTGTCTATGCAGGGTCAGAAAACTCGAGGATTTCATCAAAAATATTTTAACGTCATGAGGGTGATTAATTAATGACAGAATTTTCTTTTCTGGGTGAACTATTACTTAAACCAAAAAAAGGAAGTGAATTAGTAAACCTTGGGAACAAATTCTTGGGCCAGATTTACTATCAGCTGCAAAACTGCATCAAATTTCTGTGTTTGCAGGCCATTCGCGTGTAAATGCACGCAACAAAAAGTGTAAATCTTTCTTTAAAAAATCTGATCAAACTAAAGACTCTTCGGAGATATAAATGTTGCAATACTACTCTGTAGGTACTTAAGATTAACATGAGATTGACCAAAACTGTGTGTTAAGTCGAAAGACGTGTGTTTGCAGCACTTGGTCTGCAGAAAACAGAATGGAAAAATCACATCTAAATAAATCCTGGTAGCTTCATCTGGTAACAGGGTTGTGTAAGGTTAACGGTGCCATCATTTGACATTCCAGGTCAGTCAGGATCAGCGAGGTGACCATACACATGCACATGCAATTTATCTGACTAAATTAAGCAGGTGGGTTGAGCTGGGGTGTGTTGCCTGGGCACCAATCAGTGGGCGACTTTTTGTTATGGTGTTCAACGTGCAGTGGAGTGCTGTAAAATTTTGCCCTTGGGATGTTTGTGGCTTTTTATTTTGCTTTTAACCACAACATTACTTCAATAAACTCCAATCAGTGTGAGAACTGTAAAATCTTGGAATGGATTACTGCATTATCTTAAACTAGACATAGTTCTCCTCCGCTAGCATCAATATGGGCTTGAGCACTGACGTAACAAACGTTTAGTGTATCAAAACCACAACAAGTCCCTTCTAGAAACATCATGATAGGAAAAAGGGTCAAGGGCATAGTGTCTACCCAGAAAGAAAACGAACTCATGCTTTGTTGATGTGTTTTTGCCAACGTCTATCCAATCATATGAGAATGTTTAGAGTGGGCACAATGTACCTGGCAGCATCCGACTACCCTTAGCCTAGAAACTTGTGACTGTGATTTTATTTTGGAATGTATGTGACAAACATTCTTCAGTTTTTGGCAGGAATGTCTAAAAACTCATTTAGAAGGTGCTTGCGGCCAGCCGACAGTCTGACAAAACTCCCTCTGTCTGACCTCTCTAAGAAAACGAAAACAAGTTTGGTTATGAACAAATCCGCAAGCATGTCAAGATACCACAAGATGCTTTCACTCGAATAACCTGATATTATAAGAAAACATGCTTTTTAAATAGACGCACGTAGGCTTGCGGTTTCATCATGACCAGGAAGTACATCTAAACGTCTTAAGCCTCAGTTGTTTACACTGGCAACATGAAGTTTTACTCAACGGTTTAAAACAATTAAATCAGTGTGTCAATCTCCAGATAAAGAACCATGATTGTTTCAAAAGGACAATACACATGAGACAGGAGGTTAACCAAGGTGGACAGTGTCTCAGCTTTCTGACATTAGGAGCCAAGCCAGTTCTCCAGCCGTGACGCTGCCATTGACCTTCCCACAAACACTAAAAAGATGCCCAAAAGGCTTAATCATAGATTGAAGAGGACAGACAACAATTATTAAATGCAACGCAATGTAATAAAATGTTACTTTTGCCCTAATAACCACTGCATAAAAACAAGTACAATTACAGTCCTTTTAACATCATTGTTGTCAAAATTTCACTTATTCAGCTTTGTTTATTTTTCAGTCTCGCACTAACGATTAGCTATGTTAACAATTCTTAATTTAACATTGATAAAAAGTACATTGTTTATGGAAATAAATAAATGTTACATTTAAAAGAATAATTCACTCAGAAATGAAAATCCTGTCATGTCGTTCCAAACCCGTCACTCCTGCGCCAGCAGCACCACATACATACGTTGGGGTACTCTTGTGAACTCGCAAAAAGAGAAGAAATTGTTGTATAAAGTCTTTAATTTAGTTTTCTTTGCATACAAAAAGTATTCTCGTAGCTTCATAGCACTAAGGTTGAACTACTGATGTCACATTGACTATTTTAACTATAGGGTCGCCCTCGACTAAAGATTTTTCTGATCGACTAATAGTCGTTTATTTTAAGCGATTAGTCGACTAAACGCACGTTAATATTAAAGGGGTAATGAACTGAGAAACCAAAATTGCCTTGATCTTTTGACATATAAAAGATCATTGTACTATAAAAACATCCTGTAGGTCTTAGAACTCAAAACTTTGTTGTTAATCTAAAAACTGCTAAATATTGAAGGCAGTCTGCCAAAATGACAGCGTTCATATTTATGATGTAATGGGTAGATTAATCGCCGCCTCCGTAGAAGTTTAGCTCCGCCCACTGATTCACGCATAACGTTTACCAGAGAGGCGAACGCAGGTCAGTGTTGCCAAGTTCCGTGCTTTTCCCGCTGAAATGGGCTACTTTAACACTGTTGCTTTGAGTTGTTTTTCATGTCCGTGGGTTGAAGCGTCCCCAATAACGTGATGTGTAGCTCCTGAAATGCGAATTTTACCAGGGCAAACCCTGCCAAAAAATGTGTATTTTACCCCCCCCCAGAAAGCCATTTTTACCAGGGGACCCCCTCCAAAATGCAACTAGTTTTAGGCTAGTATTGAGTAGCAATTGAGTGAGTTTTGTAGTGAAAACCTGGCAACCCTGATGCAGGTCTACACAGAAACCTGTTGGCTCTGAAAACAGCAGGATGCTCTGCAGTGGAAAAATAACTGAGGTTACGTCAGTAATCGGAGCAACATAATTTGAAGCAGGATTTTCAAAAAGAAACTAAAAGAATGTTGTGCCGCCTATATTGGATGCCACAATGATGTGTAACAAAAAGTGTGAGTAATTGTTTTCATTAAATGGTCACTATTGCTTACAGATTATTTGATATGTACCAAGTTATTTAATTATGTGTTTTAAACCTAAATCCCAGCAGCGTCCATCTATGAGGAATGAATGTACGCTGTTAGCCAATCATAGCATTCATGATCCCTTTAATAAACCATGTAATTCATAATAATGAGCCTTTAATGGCCTATAGCCTATTAGCAGCTAAAAGAGAAGTACAGAAATTTAGTATTCAGATAATGTACTCACCCCTTTGTCATCCAAGATGTTGATGTCTTTTACGTTTTTTAAAGGAAAATATTTCAGGATTTTTCTCCATATAGTGCCCTCGAGTTTGAACTTCCAAAATGCAGTTTAAATGCAGCTTCAAAGGGCTCTAAATGATCCCAGCTGAGGAAGAAAGGTCTTATCTAGTGAAATGATTGGTTATCAGTGTAAGTTACTTTTAAAAGTAATGCATTACAATTTTGCGTTACTCCCTGAAAAAGTAACTAATTACATTACTTATTACCTTTTTATGGAAAGTAATGTGTTACGTTACTTTTGCGTTACTTTTAAAATCTGGCCAGGGCTTCCTTCTTTTGTTTTTAATATAAAACAATTCTACTGTAAAAGCCCTTTTACACCAAAAGTGAAATGAATTCACCTCAGGCTGAAAGAAAAGTTCATTTATGCAGAGATCACTCTTCAGCTATAAAAAAATTAAGCACAAATTTTAGTTTATCTAAAGTAATTTTTGCTTATTAGTATGGCTGAATTGTATCATCGAAGGTCAGCAGCAAAGACACTGGTTAATAAAATGGGAATAAATACATAAAGGATATTTGTTTTATTTAACATATTTAATTATTGCAGGGTTGCATGATATTCACAGTTTGCATTTCACTGTTTTTAATTGATTTTGAGGAATACTGAATTTGTTTTTTGTGAGTGAGACGAATTAATGCATGTTCACATTTAGTCTAGAATACAGTAACATCATATTTACTCCCAATTTCCTGATGGGAAACTTGTCAATCAATAAATGGGGAAAAAAAGTAACTGGTGTTACTTATTTGAAGTAGTAACTCAGATATTTTCTTAGAAATTCAAAAGTAATGGGTTACTTTACTAGTTACTTGAAAAAAGTAATATTATTACGTAACTCGCGTTACTTATAATGCGTTACCCCCAACACTGTTGATTATTTAAAAAAAAAAAAAAAAAAAAAAAAAGACAATTTATATACTTTTCAACCTCAAATGCTTGTCTTGTCTAACTCTGCGTGAACTCTATGTATTCTGGTTCATGACAGTTAGGGTATGTCAAAAAACCCCCATCTCATTTTCTCCTCCAACTTCAAAATCATCCTACATTGCCGTTTTACCTTTTTTGTAAAGGGTGTTTGATCTTATTTGCATGTTCACTTTGCAAACACTGGGTCGGTACTTCTACAGCGATGTAGGGCGATTTTGAAGTTGAGGGAGAAAATGTTTGACATACACTAACTGTCTCGAGTTCAGGCAGACCTAGACAAGACAGCATTTGAGGTTAAAAAGTATAAAAATTGTGATTTTTTATATAAACTGTATATAAATTGTAAGAAAATAAACCGATCGTGACTTTCTGTGAATTTTTTTTTTTTTTTTACTCACTTCTCTTCTCAACTATCAGGGGCAGCCCTAGTAGTAGCCCTTACTAGTCCTAGGCCTTGAACGTGGCAGTTGCGTTGATATCTGTGCAGGGTCAGAAAGCTCTCGGATTTCATCAAAAATATCTTAATTTGTGTTCTGAAGACGAACAAAGGTCTTACAGGTTTGGAACGACATGAGGGTGAGTAATTAATAACAGAATTTTCATTTTTGGGTGAACTATGTATTAAAATAATTTGTTTAGTAATTTAAATACCACCAAGTCAATCAATAAAAAAAAAATTCTGTTGAATACCTAAATCATCAGACTGTGCATTTTGAATGAATGCACACATTGCTGATGACTGGGGCGTCAAAAATGAAAGGCACACAATTGTGCAACACCCAAAAGCAAACTACTACAACTGATATAGACGAAGAGTGCTTGATTGTCTGTCAGCCCAACCTGACAGAAATTCAGAAATAAGGTATGTTATCCATTCCTGGTCCCTCCTCAGCATTAATAGCAATGTCTGAACACCTTAATGCAGTTTTTGCAATGTTTAACATATACACATTTATTTACATAATTGCAATATTTGTGGCTAGATAATTTCTTGCCGTTTAGACACTGCAATTGCGTCAAAGGTGGCCTCCGAGAATTTTAATCCATTTCAGATGAATGCCTTTCATGCAGATTTATCAGTCTGACATCAACACTGACATAAAGGTTGACAATCTAATGGTTAGTTTATAACCATTTCTTATGCATTTTAATGCTTCTAATGGATCTAAAAGTTACACACGCCTGCTGACAGACACCCAAACTGACTGATGGGGAGCTAACGAGAGACCCGCTATTTGAAAACAAGCTCTTGACATAAAAATTATACAGATAAACAGTGCTTTAATGTGTCCAAACATCTGCATGAGCAGCTACAACTTAATTTCTCATAGTCATGACACAATTTTTGGTATTTAGACATTGCAATTGCTGCAAAATAATGCCTCACAGGATTATAATCCACTCATTTGTGATCAGATGAATGTGTTTTACCCAGATTTATCAGTCTGACATGGCATCTAATGGTTAGTTATAAGCATTCCTTATGCATTTTAATGCTTCTACACTCTGATTGGCTGATAGAGGGTTAATTAGATTCATTTTTAATTACATGTCTGGGACTAGACCTGCAACCTTTATGACAGCAGCCTAGGTTTTAAACCACTAGGCCACTACACAGAGACACGTCGAGGCTTGTTTTTAGCATGTCTCACATGTGAGGTGTCAGGTAACATGTTATGCGTTGTGGGGGGGTGTAGATGGATGCATATGACCCAATTATGAGAAATGTACAAATCAATTAGTTTACACAACACAGAAGACCTGCAGGATGATTCTGTGAGGTCACAAGTCACATGACGTACATATTTAAAACACTTCTACTTCCTACTATAGCTCATGGGTTTTTATTATGAGTCAGTAAATCTCATAAATATATTTTTTTTTTTTTGAAAGACAAATAAATGTAGAATTATAGGTGTTATGAACTTAACATCACACACACACACACACACACACACACAAAAAGCTTTTACAGGACCGCCGTACTATTATATGGGGCCAACAATGAGTCTGATATTCGTTAACAGACACACACCCTCATGCGTAATTTTTTTTAGTGTAGTATCTCTATCTATAGCATCAAATAAATAAGTGTAAATGGTCAAAGATCATAGCTGTCATGTATGATGCCCTTGACTGATCTACAGTATGTAATATGGAAACAGCCATCCTATAGTTATCCAAAAACATTTCACGATGAATAATTCCTCTGACCTACAAGCAGCTATCAGAGGATTTACTGAAGTCTGGAGGGGCATTAAAGAGCTCTTTGTTGGAGAAAGCATCTGGTTTGAAGAAGGAGCATTACAAATGACTCAAGATGTAGTAAATAAAGACCCCCTACTGGCCTCATTCAACCGAAAACGTTTCCTAGTGGCAGGGTGTTTGAATTGTTTACATATAAATACAACTCATGGTATGGCATGCGTTAGTGAGTGTTGATGGTACAAGATGTTCCGTACTCGCAATGAGGCAAACAGTTTATAAACATTAATAATATAATAAATTAAGCAGTAATTTAAAACTACAATATATTTTCAGCAATGCAAAAATGTATATGCACTCATACTCTTAATCTTCACCAACTGAACAAAATCTGAAACTTAAAAAAAAAAAAAAAAACAACAAACACTTTCATTCTGACAGTAATAAATACATATAGACAAGCTTCTGCAGCTCTTAAGGCAGGAGGTGACGCACCTCTCTCTTTTAGATCAGTTTTCTATTACTAGAAGAAGAGTCTCCAGCTTATAAATAGAAAAAGATTTAACTGCAGACCATTGAAAAGCATTTCATTATTAAACCGTAGCCGAATGCGGAGTATAACAAAAAAAATATTTTCTAATGTACTCAGTTCTAATTTATTAAAGAGAGTTGCTTACTTTTATTGCTCATCACATTTAATTTCACATAGTCTATTTTGTTACTTTGTTACATTTTTTACATTTTTGTGTGTTGTTGCTACGATTTATTAAAAGTAAATAAAAACTGACAGGAGAAAAAAAAAAAAAAAAAAAAAAAGAAATCTGCAGCGACAAAATAATAAAATACCATTAAACGCGCATAACGCATACTGAACGCGCTCGACGCGACCAGAACGCTTTCACTTAACGAAGCTGCAGACGAGCGTCTCGCTCCAAACCACAGGTTTTAGCAGCGGCAGTTTTCATAAACCTAAAAACATTTTAATGTCTGCAGCTACCCCTCTTTTTCCCCTGCAGGACAGACCACATTACAAGGCGGGAGACCCCGTGCGCCCCGTCCCACGTTTTCCTGCCTCGTCTAACGGAGCGCTGCAGTGAAGTAAACCCACCATGTGCTGCCCATCGGCGCGAGTTTCAGATTGTTTGATTTATAACCATTGAGTAATAATCAAATACATTTTGACAACTGATGTACATTTTTGGAAAAAGCCAGAGGTATGAAAGCAACTGGGTTAATTGTACCAGATGTTGGTCTTACCTTGCAGCTGGTCTCAGAGCAGACCAAACGGGATCCAGTGATACTTCTTGTGTTGCAGGAAAACTTCCCTCAGATTTTGTGCGTCCTCCAGCTCAGGCGTCTCTGTGGTTATGTGGGCTGAGTCTCCTGACAGGTGGTGTAAGTGTGTGTGGGGTCATTTAGGATGTGTAAGGTACATGGATCAAGTTACATTGCGGTTTTGTACATGCTCCTCCCGATGTGTACCATTCGCTGGAAAGAAACCGGCATTTAAAGAGTCAAATGTATGATTGCATTTCAAAGCAATAAAAAGAAAGTTTGCAGATCAAATGCAATTAAGGTAATAATTTACGGAAGGAGGAAGTTATAGCCTACAATAAAACCTTGAACCAAAAATTCTTTCATCTAGATACACATATAAAATAAAAACCACACCTAATATGGTTGGGCGTAGAAATTGATAGGCTAATATTTGTTGGGGAAATGACGGACAAGCGATTGCCTATGATAAACAATCTAGACTAAATCAGGTACATTTTCCATAAACACTCAATGATCGTTTCAAAAGTAGAATTCCATCAAAATTAGAAATTCTGGAAAATATAAATAATTACGCATATATTTCCACATAAGAATATAATAATGCTTTGGTAAACCAACTATGACAAAGTGAAACAAATAAAATACAAATTCATAATTATGAGATAATAAAAGACAATTTTGACCAAATTTCAGACTAAATTATGCACTGTAAAAAATAAAAAACAATTTGTTGAGTCAGCTTAAAATAATTTGTTACCCCGCTGCCTTAAAATTTTAAGCTCAGTCAACTAAAATAAGTTTAGTCAACTTGAAATGTTAAGTTGTACTAAGTAACAACTTAGATATTTGTGTTTGCTAAACTGGGTAAGTAACCCATCTGCCTTAAAGTTTTAAGTTGATTCAACTCAAATATCTAAGTTGTTACTTAGTATAATTTAACATTTCAAGTTGAATAAACTTTTTTGGAGTTGACTGAACTTAAAATTTTAAGGCAGCCAGGTTACAAATTATTTTAAGTTGACTCCACAAATTGTTTTTTACAGTGTGATTATGATAAAAGTCATAATTTTGAGACCATTTTCAGGCTAAAAGCCCTATTCGGACAGGACTAGTTCTCCAGGGGGTCACTAGAAATATATAGTGCATTACAATATTGTGTTACTCCCTAAAAAAAAAGTAATTATGTTACATCATGTAAAGTAATGGGTTACGTTATTTTTGTTACACTTTTAAAATCTGGCCAGGGCTTGCTTGTTTGTTTTTAATATAGAAAGTTCTATTTTTGGCAAATGTAAAAGCCCTTTCACACCGAAAGAGAAATGAATACACCTCAGGCAAAGTAAAGGAAAAGTAAATTCACGTCTGTAGAACGCAGGAGAATAAAAGTTCAACACTCTTTAGCAATTAAAAAAAAATTAAGCACAAATATTAGTTTATATAAAGTAATTTGTTCTTCAGTGTTGGGGAAAGTTACTTTTGCATTACAATATTGCATTACACCCTAAAAAAAATAACTAATTGCGTTATTGGTTACTTTTTATGGAAAGTAATGCGTTACGTTACTTTTGCGTTACTTTTAAAATCTGGCCAGGGCTTGCTTGATTGTTTTAATATAAAAAGTTAGGCAAATGTAAAAGCTCTTTCATACTAAAATAAGTGAAATGTAAAAAGTAAGTTCACATCTGTAAAGTAGAACGCAAATGGAGGAAGTTCAAACACTTTTCAGCAATAATAATAATAAAAAAAAAACATACATAAAGCACAAATGTTTATTTAAAGTAATTTTTACTTGTTTGTATGGTTGAATTAGATCATGGATGGTCAGCAACAAATACATTTGTTAATAAAACAGGATTAAATAAAGAATATGTGTGTTATTTAACATATATAATTCTGCATTTGCACTGTTTTTATTTTTTTTAACTTTACTACTTTTAACGCTACTTGTAAAGCTTTACCCCCAACACTACTTTTACTTAAACGTGGTTTTACTGCAGAAAGGTCATCACCAATTAACCATGGTTTTGCTATACTAAACATAACCATGGCATCTGAAGTAAAACTTTAAGTATACTAATATTAATAAATCAGGATATAAGGTGATAAGAATTAAAACTCAAACAATAAGGCACTCTTAAAAATAAAGGTGCTTTAAAAGGTTCTTCACCGCTAGAGCCATTTTTGGTTCCACAAAGAACTATTCAGTCAAACGTTCTTTAACCATCTCCTTCTTACCTTTTTATAATCTGAAGTGAAACAGAAAGGTTCTTCATGGAACCATTTAAACAAAAAAAGGTTTGTCTATTGCATCACAAAGCATCTTTATATTTAAGAGTTTCAACTTTACAATTATAATTGACCAGTTTTTTAATCTTATCTGGCAGAAATTGGCATCCAGATGCATGTGATTTACAATGAACCAGGAAATCAAAGGGAAAAAATGCTTCAGGACCACAGAGGGTGTCGCTAGCAGGTTTGAAATCAAGACCACACCACACTATACCAGACAAGACAAGTTTAGACTCTCACCTCTTAGTGTGCCAAATTGTTTTATAGGCTGCTACAGACTCCCAGCCAGAAACAATAAGAGCCTCCACATCTTCGGTGGCCCTAACACTCATGAAAAACCACTGGGGGAGAAGACAAATGCATGTAACAACAAACAGATACATGTTCATAAAAACCAAAAACTAACATCCTGCAGTGCTCTCTGGCTTGAGTTTAAACAAATACCTCTATAGAATCAGTATATACCACTTTCTACTTCAGGCTAAAGCACAGCCTGAAGAAACTGTTGACATAACTATGAAGTGTGTTAAATGCAAACTGTTAACTGCATGTAAAAACAGTGGTATCTTAAAATCTTTACATTCTTATGCACTGACTAGTGTAATTACAATGGAAGCCTGTTTCCGCTACAAGGGTAAAAACTTGTGAGATATTAATTAATAATTACAAGAAAGGAAATCAAACAGCAACTGAGATGAGTAAAATCACAACTACTCCTCACTTGTAACTCAGTTGTATATAAAGGAAGGAATTTATCCTGAATATCATTAACACTTTATTTATGCAAATAAAACATTTCAAGTTCCAGGAAAACAACAACAAAAAATAAGTACATTCGTTACTGTAGCACGTGGTTTTCTTTGCCAGCATGTCATGTTCATTTGATTAGGAAAGAGGTTGGCACATGAGCGAGTCAAACTTTGTTTTTAAGATGGGCACAGATGCTGTATCCTCCAACCCGTGGCTGTGCATAAATATTTTTTGAACGTTTACAATATGTAGTATGAAACCTGCTCAGGTTTGTGGAAGGGAAAGAGCACAGAACCCATATGTGAGTGTGAGTAAAGTGGACTTTTCTTGCAGGCAATGGACAGTTTAAAAGATTCATTAAGAGACTCCATCCATAAAAAAAAAAAAAAAAAAAAAAAAAAAAGAAGTAAAAAGAAGTGACCTCTCCTCAGGAAAGGGATTACAAAAGTCTTAACACAGCAGAGTGCACTTCAAACCCACTTCCACTGAATTTCAACTGGATTCCACCAATGTGTCCCCAATGGAAACCCTTTAGCCACACAAATAACTGTACAATATTCACAGTATTTACACGGGGTGTCGTCCAAAAACGGTCAGTGATGCAGGCGTCCCATTGCTTTGCCTTTCATTTGTTCTCAAGGAGAGTCTTTATATCTTTAATGCCGTGTTCTGACGCAACCGCGATCACGTGGTCTAAAGCGTTGAGCCGTCCCAGAAGCCTAACCACCTCCTTGATGTGATCCCTATGGAGAGAACCAGATTTCAAAGATACCTTAATTTGTGTTCCAAAGACGAACGAAGGTCTTACAGGTTTGGAACGACATGAGGATGAGTAGTTAATGACTAAGTTTTCATTTTTGGTTCAACTATCCCTTTAACTCAATGACTATTTTACCTCACGTTTCTCTTCTCCACGTCTGATCCAGCCACGCAGCTACGGTAAAGACTGCTGGCCAAGTGTTTTAAATATCTGCAGAAGTTCTCCAACTGAGGAAGAGTCTGCTGTCCTTTCAGACTGCTGAACCACTGCACAGGAAAACACTCCACCACCTGAGGGCAGCAGTGAGAGCAATCCAGTGACTGAGTTGAAGGACTTCATATGTAAATACAATATCAAACTACACAACTGATTTGTTTCACGAAAATGTTGAGGCAAGTCATACCCTGCGGGATTTTTCCACATGTTCCTCGGTAACGTCTGTGGTCTGCAGGGCTGAGAGGATGTAGCGGTTTAGTGTGCTGTCCACGGCGAGCTCCTTCAGCACTGACGGTGACAGGATCCCATCCCATAATAAGATATTTCCAAGCAACTGAAGACAAGAAAAAGATTCAGTTGATTCAATTTACAAATATAAAAGATTGAAATAAGATTAATGGATTCAAGTGACAACAGAAAGTCTTGAGAATATTTAAGCTTGAGTAGTCATACCTTCACGCAAGACCAAAACTGTCTCTGGGAAAAGAGGTAAGGACCAGAGTTCTTGTTCTCCATTACACTGTCAGGGGAAAAAACAAAAATTACACCTCACATACTGGTTTACAAAACATACAGTTGATGTCAAAGTCCCTTGTTTGTCATGAACAGTTAAACTGCCTGTGGTTCTTCAGAAAAATCCTTCAGGTCGCATAAATTCTGTTTTTTAGCTTTTTTGTGTATTTGAACCCAACAATGACTGTATGATTTTAAAATCCATCTTTTTATACTGAGGACAACTGATGGACTCATATGCAACTATTACAGAAGGTTCAAACGCTCACTGATACGTCAGAAGGAAAAGCGATGCATTAAGAGCCAGGGGTGTAAACTTTTGAACAGAATGAAGATGTGTACATTTTTCTTATTTTGCCTAAATATCATATTTTTTCCATTTAGTACTGCCCTTCCGAAGCTACATAAGATACATACGTTTCCCAGAATACAAAATAATTTAAATTTATCCTGATCTTCAAATTCAAAAAGTTTTCACCCCCCAGCTCTAAATCCATCATGTTTCCTTCTGAAGCATCAGTGAGCGTTTGAACCTTCTGTTATAGTTGCATATGAGTCCCTCAGTTGTCCTCAGTGTGAAAAAATGTCTCAAAATCATACAGTCATTATTGGAAAAGCGTTCAAATACACAAAAATACTGAAAAAACAAAAAATTTGTCGGACCGTTTACAGTTTACCTGTTCAGGACAAACAAATGACTCCTGAACAACTATCACTAAAACAAAAAACAGCTGTGGATCGTTCAAGTAACAACATAGTATTAAGAATCAAGTGTATGTAAACTTTTGAATGGGGTCATTTTTATAAATTCAACTATTATTTTCTCTCGTGGACTATAGGTAAACATCTTTTATGTGAAATATCTTATTCAGGTCAGTACTAAATAAAAAAATAACACGCATTTTGTATGATCCCTCTTATTTTAGTAAAATAACATTTTGCAGATTCTGCAGAAACTGGAGGATGTGTACAAAGAACAACATACATAAACAGAGACACAACAGGAGCGATTCAGCTTTTACACTTACTTTTTTGGAAACAGTGGCAGGAAAATGTCATCATCAAGAGTCCGTCGAATTCGCATGACTATGGTCCTCAGAAGCTCCTGAAAACATTTATTTGAGGTTTTAAACAGAATATTAAAAACTAAAATATGTAAAAATAATACATTTGTACACTTGTGGCTTTCATGTGTTCCAGTCTTATCTGTTCACTGACTTGTGTGTTGCGGTTGTCACCGTGCATCACAGTCGGATAGTCTTTAATCAGCCTTTGCATGAAAGTTACCAGTCTGGACGACTGATTGCTGGAGAGCGGATCCCACACCTGATCCGTCAGCACTGAAGGGGGTGACAAGAAGGGCAGAAACTTTGTTTTAAAGCTGCGATTTGGGTTTGAGGTGCTGTTCTGAGTTTAAAAGAAAGAACTGAGCCATAATGATGGGATAGACTAACCTGCTAGTTTAGGAAGCAGCACTCTTTCCACAATAGCAGGAAGCAAGCTGTTATCTATGTCTTCCTCTTTCTTTAGGGCGCTCTGCTCCCCACAGCCATAGAAGAGCAAAGACTCAAACCACAGCATGTACTCAAAGTTGGGACACTCCACCTACATGGCATAATTGTGATATTTTAAGACAAAAATGTTTAAGTGATGCAAAGCAGATCATAAAAATGTGGAAAAAACATGTTCTCTGTACCTCCAATGGAGACCATGAGATGAGCTGTAGTCGAATAAGGGGGTTGAAGAGTTTAGGCAGACACAGTCCAATGTAGGCGTCTCTATAGCATGTAAAATACAGCTTTCTCCAAGTCTCAAAATGAGACTTTATGTTGTCCAGCGAGTGGAAATCCTCCATCACGTCTTCAAAAACCTTCTTTGACTCTTTTAAAATGCGATCTGGAAATCAAAAATGAATTGTTAATTGAGGAAAGAGTGAAAAGTAATCAGTATAAAGTTGTTCTCATATTTAAGTTAAGTTGGTCACCTTTCTCAGAGTTGAAGCTGGTAATGTCAGTGGACGTCTCTTCATCATCACTGGACAGCCCCTCCTTATGCTCGGCTCTCTTGCCGTTCTGCTCTCGAGCTTGTCTGCGACGAGTTCTGTTAGGAAATGTCGAAAATGAATTAATTATAACTGAAATACATCACAGAAACACTGCCTAGAGTAGATCTGAATATTGATTCAATCTAATTTAGATTCACTAGCTATTTAACACACAAACAGAACAGTCATATGTCCCAAAGTGATAGTTGTTCATGAGTCCCTTGTTTGCCCTGAACTGTTAAATAGCTTGCTGTTCTTCAGAAAAATCCTTCAGGTCCCACAATTCTTTTGTTTTTCAGTATTTTTGTGTATATAAACCCTTTCCAATAATGACTCTATGATTTTGAGATCCATCTTTTCACACTGAGGAAAACTGAGGGACTCATATGTAACTACTACAGAAGTTTCAAACGCTTGATGCTTTGAAGATCAGGGTAAATTTAACTTATTTTGTCTGCTGGGAAACATGTAAGTATCTTCTGTAGCTTCTGAAGGGCAGTACTAAATGAAAAAAATTGATATTAAGGCAAAATAAGACAAGTGTACACATCTTCGTTCAAAAGTTTTCACCCCCAGCTCTAAATGCAATGTGTTTCCTTATGGAGCATGAGTGTTTGAACCTTCTGTAATAGTTGCATATGAGTCCCTCAGTTGTCCTCAGTGTGAAAAGATTGATCTCAAAATCATACAGTCATTGTTAGAAAGGGTTCAAATACACAAAAATGCTGAAAAACCAAACAATTTGTGGGACATTAAGGATTTTTCTGAAGAACAGCAGACAGTTTAACTGTTCGGGATAAACAAGGGACTCATGAACAACTATTACTAAACTAAACTAACTAGCTAGCTGTGGATCATTCAGGTAACACAGTATAAGAATCAAGTGTATGCAAACTTTTGAACAGGGTGGTTTTTATAATTTCAACTTATTTTCTCTTGTGGACTATATGGAAATATCTTTTGTGATAAATACCTTATTCAGGTCAGTACTAAATAACATGCATTTTGCATGATCTTTCTTACTCTGGTAAAATAATTAACATTTTTAAGATTCTGCAAGGTGTATGAAAACTTTTGACCTTAACTTTATATTATATATTCATATATATGCATGATTTAGATTATACATGTATATATGAAGAGTTCATCCATCTGACGTATTTCTGTAAAATGAGCATTTCTTTCTGGCTACTTTGTATAGGTTTCTATGTAAGTACTGGTACTTCTGATTGGGCTGAGGCTGGAATTTAGCGAGTTTGAAGTAAAAGTATTTGATGAATGTATACTATGTGTCAGGAGCATTCACTCAGTATCATTATCTTATTTTTGACCGAGATGGCTTTTAGCTGGTTTTGCATCTGAAGTCTTCATATATATATATATAAATATATATATAAATATATTTCTTAAATATATACATGCATGTGTATTTATATATGCATATAAATATAAACAGTACACACACATTGTTAACACAAACTTTTATACTGGTTGTGATTAACTGATTTGACAGGCCTAAAAAAAAAAACAAACAAACAAAAAAAACATAACATATATAAAAATGAATGTATACCGTCTAGCTTCTCTTTCAGCTATCCTCCTCTGCTTGGCCAGCTCCTGATAGGCTGTGCGATCTCTACCAAATGAGTCCAAGTTAGGGGCCATAACAGCCTTACCTGAAACAGAAAAAACTAATATTAACTCACAGTAAAGCTGAGTTCACCAGCTGTTACAGCCTATACTGACAGATCAGATAGTCACGAGTTATTACTCATTAATATATACAGATGTTCATGCATTAGTCCACAAATTTCTCTAAAAACGTAGTTAAAATTGTTAATTCCATGCACTGTGCTTAAAGGGATAGTTCACCCATTTCATAACCATTTACTCACGCTCAAGTTCCAAAAGTTTTTTTCTTCTGTTGAAAATGGAATGGGAAGAATGGAAAATGTACTATGGCTACAGTAAACTGTTTGTGTTCAACGGAAGAAAGTAAGTAATACAGGTTTGGAACGACATGAGGGTGAGTAAATAATGAAAAGGAAAAAAAAAAAAAGTTTGTGTGTAACAAACTATCCCTTTAGGTTTTTCCCTCTTCTGACATCATCAGGATTAATTTCCAACTGGAAGCTGATTTTGATCTACCCGTTCAATTTATTGGGGTGAGATGGAAACTCCCCTCCAAAACACTCACCTGCTCAGCATCTTAGCAATGTTTCAGTGTAAACACTGACCAATAAGAAGCCAGTGAGCTTTCACCATCCGAAAGCCACATACACTTTCACTTGCCTCAATCACACACACATACGTGCACCCACAGGACAGTCTCTTTGTGTACAATTCTGATGTGCAATTAATCATAACTGTATAACAAAAACGGGAAGGAAAATAAAGCAATGAGGCCATTCAAATAAAAAATAAAAACCTTCAAGATGGACTGACTTGAAAGGCTGGAAAACTCCGACGATTCATCTTTAATATCATCCTGTCTTCTCTGGACGAGACGGGACGCCCGCTGCCGAAGTAACTGGTGTATGGCGACCTCTAGCTCCAGAATAACAGGCACCTGAAAGATATGATGATTTTTGTGACAGCTGAACCAAAAACAAGTGGCCGGAGACCGAGACGAGGGGTTCAGTGTGTTCTGCTGTGGCATGGGAAAGAGAAAGCGGCAAAACCAGACCGAATTTAGCCATAATTAATGAGCTCTGGAATTAAAGCCCATTACAGCTGAATCAAAATCGGCTTCCCCCTGTGTTAAATCCTTCATGTTATTTACCTTATTATGAGCCAAAAAAATTGGAGCAGTTTGAAACTTCTGTGAAAGACTTCCAGTTAGCCACTGTTGTTTTTTTTGTTTTGTTTTTTTCTATTTAATGTAATATACAAATACAAAATAGTTTAAATCAACTCCCCTATGGAGAAAATGAATGGGATTTTTCATCCAAGATGTTAATGTCTTTCTTTCTTCAGTTGATAAGAAATTACGTTTCTTAAGGAAAACATTTCGGGAATTGTGGACTTCAATGGTGCCCTCAAGTTTGAACTTTCAAAATGCTTCAAATGTCTGTAAACCAGGGGTCACCAAACTTGTTCCTGAAGCGCAGGTGTCCTGCAGAGTTTACCTCCAACTTTCCTCAACACACCTGCCTGGAGGTTTCAAGTATACCTAGGAAGACCTTGATTAGCTGGTTCAGGTGTGTTTGATTAGTGCTGGAGCTAAACTCTGCAGGGACACCGGCCCTCCAGGACCGGGTCTGGTGACCCCTGCTCTAAACGATCCCAGCTAAGGAAGAAGGGTCTTATCTAGCAAAATGATTGGTCATTTTCAAAACAAACTGACAATTTATATACTTTTTAACCTCAAAAGTAAACTCGTTTTTCCCGATTCAAGACAGTTGGTATGTCGACGAAACTCCCATCTCGTTTTCTTCCCCAACTTTAAAAATCGTTCTACATTGCTGCAGAAGTACCAACCCAGTGTTTACAAAATGAACATGCAAAGATAATCAATTTGTTTTGAAAATGACCAATCATTTTGCTAGATAAGACCCTTCTTCCTCAGACGGGATTGTTTATAGACATTTTAAGATGCATTTAAACTGCATTTTGGAAGTTCAAACTTGGGGGCACCACTGAAGTCCACTATATGGAGAAAAATCCTGAAATGTTTTCCTCAAGAAACAATTTCTTTACGACTGAAGAAAGACAGACATGAACATCTTGGATGACAAAGGGGTGAGTAAATTATCTGTAAATGTTTGTTCTGGAAGTAAAGTATACTTTGGACAAGCTAACCTAACGCTAATGCTATTAAGCTAACTTCACGCATTCGAATAACAGCTTTTTTTTAAAAAATGCTGCGTTATTACCTTTAAAGTGTAGTATAGTCCTTTTTGATAAAGATTTACCTTTTTGACCATTTATTACTTTCAGTGTTTTTAAAAATGACGATCCAACAACATTGTAAACTAGCTAGTTAGCTAGCTACAAAGCAGCTAACAAATTGGAAGTCTTGCACAAAAAGGACATCTGACCTATGACTTTCTAAACAAAGTGACAAGATCTTAGATAAAATAAAGGATTTTTTTTTTCCCAACTAATAACAATTTTGGTGATCTGTTCTCCATGCCCCATCAAAGACACTATGATTTGTGTATATAGTGCCTTTTTATAGCTGAAAAAAAAAAATGAGGGAAACACAGAAAGGCCATCCCTTGATGCATCAGCTGTGGGAAAAAAGACTGAAGATTACACCATAATTCATGAGCTGATGAAAATATAACCTGGTGGACTGCTGAAAATGTTTTATAAATGTAATTTTAGTTTTAAAAATTCGTAAGTCTAACACAATGCTGACACAGGCAACATTTAATAAACTTCTAAAAATCAAAGAAATACAGCACCAACATCAGGGAAAAAAAAAAAAAACATACAAAAAAGGCAAGTCAGTGAAAAAAAAAAATAGCAGCAACATAAAAGCAAATGCATTCATTCTTACCTTTTCACTGAAACACTCAAGCAAGTCTCCAACATACCCTCGCATTTCTTGCAAGAATCTATATTTGTCTGCGGCCTCCTGTGAGGAGCCCTCCAGGAGCTGGATGGTCTTTTTGGAGGCCTCCAGCTCCTCCTGGATCTGCTCAAAGCGCCGGGCATTGGAATCGTGCCCATGACGCATGAAGCTGAGCCTGGCACACAGGGGAGTCAAAGAGAGATTTATTATTAGTAATGTATGGGGACGTCACTAGGGTTGCACATGTCCTGATGAAGACGGTTTTGTCTAAAAAATGCAAAACGGTTGCAGATTTAGTATCTGCAAATTACACCATCTGTAGGATGAGATATCACACTTCAGCTTAACCCTGAGCTGAAACATCACCCGCAAAAGCCAGAATTAACCAGGATCAACGTGTGAGGAGAATTCTGGAATTCCAAAGTGCAATACAAGAACTGTAAACATTTATGGGGCGTGCATCAAATTTATCAGTGAATTAAAAACTAGAAAGGTGTTGGTACATTTCCAAATGGGCAGATCTGAACTTGCAATTTGAGGGGTTACAATGGCCGCCAATGAGAAGGCAGTTCAGACCGTACCTGTCTTTGAGACGTTTCTTTACCAGATCTGTGGTTATAGGGGTCAGGTCACAAGAGGGAATGGGATAAGGAACTGAGGGCTCTGCTTTCAAAGGCTTGCTGTTGTCTGCTCCAACTGTGGCAGCGGCGTAGCTAAAGGGCATGGCGTAAGACGCTCCATACGGCTGTGCGTCATAACCGCCTTGGTAATACATGTTTGGGTCCTCTGATTGGGTGGTTTGGACCTAAAATATCAAAAAAACAGAATGTCAGCATTTTAAATATTGTGATTTTAAAGTGTGTGCGTGTATATTTATACAACAGTTCTTTCTTGTCCTCGAATCTGATTGAGAGGAGTACAATATTTTAGTGATATCGGAACTCCAACCGTTTCACCGTTTGTATCACACTGCTTGTAGTATTTCTCACAGTGAGCGTCATGGTCTATGGTCAATGGTCAAAATCCACTATAATTTTAGTAATAATAATGTCTCAGAATGTAGTTTTAAGAGTTTTTTTTTTTTACATGAGAACATCCTTGTTTGGACTCCAAATATGCGGTTTCTTAATAAAGATAACATCTATTTGAAGATTTGCCTTGATATATTTGGAGATGCGAGCTCCAGAGTGTCAGTGGCCGTTCAGCGCTCAACTAACCTGCCGAGAACAGCCTTACCCGGGCCAGATCTTCTGTAATTTGAGATATAATCTGTTTTGGGAAAATCTAACAGGCAGTCTCAATCTATTATTTGTTCCAGAGCAAACAGTTTTGGCTGCGAGCTAAATTTCATCATGTTATGTTTTACGCAAATTTAATGCTGTATATCAGAGCGCTGCCTTTGTGCTTTTACACTGAATTGTCTAACAACTTTTATGATGCCAAATAATAGTCAAATAATATTTTATATAAACAACATTAGTTTATTTTTAACATTATTTATTAATAATTGTATTCAGTATTGGGAAATGGTGTGTGTTTCTGATAGTGATTTTGGCTACATTATTCCACCATTAGATGGCAACAAGAGGCTGTTTTTATAAGCAAGTCAGCATTAAAGACTTTCATATTGAAAGAGACTAAAACAGGCCTGCAAAAGAGGAAGTTATTTTTACTTTCAACATTAAAGGATAATACGACAAAGATATTGCTTTCCTCAGAAGACAAACTAATGTTTTATTGTGAATATGAGATTGAGCTGTATCAGATGTCGGTAATCACACTTGCTCAGTCCATCTCTCTTTCATAATACTCTACATAATACAGTGCATGTACTATGTATAGCTCTAAAGTTACATTTTCAATTAAGTAACAGAGGCTTGGGCTTAGCTGTTAAACTGTCAACCTGAGATTTGAATCCATGGCGGAAGGAAGTAGTTTGCACAAAAGAGGGTTTTAAAAGACACTCCATTGTTGTTATGTATTTACACATTCGTACCATCGAACTGTTGTATAAATGCAATATCACACTCGCTGCCGTGCGATACTGTTGTATATCGACACACCGTTACTACCTACGGCCAAATCACAATGGTCACATAATCCTTCTAAAATCATTTTAATATTAATATAGTGCTCAAAAACATCCATATTCACTGATCTTAATTTCTTAACTTGAATGCTACATTCCATAGTTTCATGTTATAGTTTAATATTTACAGTAAGTATTAAAAGAGTAGTTCACTTCCAGAACAAAAATGTACAGATAATGTACCCACTTGTCATCTAAGATGTTCATGTCTTTCCTCAGTCGTAAAGAAATTATGTTTTTTAAGGAAAACATTTCCATATAATGGACTTCTAAGACAATTTATATACTTTTAAACCTCAAACGCTAGTCTTGTCTAGCTTTGCGTGAACTCTGTTTTTTCCGATTCAAGACAGTTAGGGTATGTCGAAAAATCTCATTTTTTCCTCCAACTTCAAAATCGTCCTAAGTCGCTACATAAGTACTGACCCAGTGATTACAAAGTGAACACGCAGAGAAGGTCAAACGCCCTTTAAATTGCATTTAAACTGCATTTTGGAAGTTCAAACTAAGAGGCACCATAGATATCCACTATATAAATCCTGAAATGTTTTCCTCAAAAAACAATTTCCTTACGACAGAATAAAGAAAGACATGAACATCTTAGATGACGGGGGGGGGTTGGTCACATTATCTGTAATTTTTTGTTCTGGAAGTGAACTACTCCTGTAACTTAAAAAAAAGGATTTGATAAGTCGAATTTAAGCTGTTGCATTGAAATAAGCATTGACAACAAATAAAAGTTCCAGAACTTTTTAAAGGGGGAAAATAACCCAAAACAAATATACATACACATACCAGTACTGGTATAACAACTAAAATGTTGTTATTGTGACAACTCTAGTACTCTGACTCACCTGTGGGATGCTAATGCCCTTCCTGATCTGCTCCTGCTCCCAGCGACTCACTTCCTCATCCTGCCCATCATCTAGAGCTTCATCGTCACTGCATTCAATACCTAAACCACAACACACACATTCAAAACAAACACTACGGTCAGATCTCGGTTCACTGCGCATCTTTTCCAGTATCTGATATCTCACAAAAGTCCTATTCACAGTAATCCAGTCTTTTTTTGTATGACTTATTAAACGTGACATTTATTACAAGGACAGTCTGTCTAGAGATCGGGTGAATGGGGATTCCTATAATTTTACATACATAGGAGCTTCAGATGACTAGCTCTGAGTTTTATACACTGACCGATTTCCTCCGCTATTTTCTGCCTCTGACTCTTCATCTTGACTCCACTGAAGACGATTCTCTTCTCGTCTTCGTCGTCACTGCCGCCGTTCTCATCTTCATGAGTGAGGCGCTTGTTTGTAACCTCATTCTCGACCAGCGGAGCTTCACCCCCAAGCTCTCGAGCCATCTGCCTACGTTTACGAGCAGCATGAATGAAGGCTGCGTCGGGGATCTCGCCTGTTGTTGGTGTAAACACAATGACTTATCACCTTCACAAGAATTAGTTTAAACAGAAAAAGCCTAAAGGCACTGAAAGCACTTGCTATATAAAAACATGGATTTGATCAAATGCAGTGTTTAACAACATTCAGTGTTTAACCTCAACACCCACATGTAGGTCCCAGCCCTTTATGGCTGCCTAAAAATAGCTTAATCATGCTGACGTGGGTCTTGTGACTTGCTCTACAGGTCTGGTCTAGATTGATGTGAGCTCTCACCTGGTCTGAGCGAACTGAGAGCAGACAGAGTTTGGCTAAACGCTCCACCCGCAGGCCTTTGCTCGCCATCCTCCTCCTGTTCCTCATTGCTGTCCACCTCCATTTCTTCTTCTCCCTGTTCACTGCTGGCTCTGCTGCCCTCTAAGGGCTCCTCTTTAATTGACAGATTCTGAACAGGTCCACCTGGAATGAACAAACTGGCGGTGAGCGATCATACAAACTTACTTTGTAATATTTAACTTGCTAGATAGTCTAACGATAAAGATTTCTGAGGGTTTGTAATACTATGTGGTCTAAACCACCACAGAAAAAGAAATAAACTTAGAACCACCGGGGTCATACACTGTAAAAGGTTGGTGTAGAAAAAAACATTTCAAAGAAACAGTAACATGTTAAATTAAATAAAAAAATATGAAGTAGAAAAACTGAAATAGCATTTTCTTGTAAAATGGACTCCAGTAATCTTTGGTTTATTTACAAGTTTGACAAAACCTAGGGCTGCACACTTAATCTAATTTCTAATCATTAATATAATTATGGATGCCACAATTACGTAATCATTCAAAACTTTTTTTTTAATTAAAGAAAAAAAAAACTATCCAATGTATAGTTGACATTTGAGTCTTAATACTATAAAAAAGCAATAGAAGTTTATTAGTTAGAGTGTTTTCTGCTTATTTTTGTTTTTGTACTTATAAAAAATAAAATATGGCATGCAGTTGCTTCAAGCATTCCTATACAGTTATTTCATTTAATAGTAATTAATAATCACAATTACATTTTAATGGGAATTATTGACAATTCTAATCTTTGTCATAATCATGCAGCCCTAACAAAAAAATTCTCTTAAAAAAAAAAAAAAAAAAAACATAATTATTATAATTATTAAAATAGAAGCTCACTTCTAGAACAACAATTTACAGATAATGTTCTCACCCCGTTGTCATCCCAGATGTTCATGTCTTTCTTTCTTCAGCCATAAAGAAATTGTTTTTTGAGGAAAACTCTGTGTATTCTGGCTGAAGACAGTTAGGGTATGTCGAACTCCAATTGTATTTTCTCCCTCAACTTCACAAATTATTTCAACATCATCCTACATCGCTGCAGAAGTACCAACCCAGTGTTTGCAAAGTGAACATGCAAAGATCATCAAACACCCTTAACTAAAAAGGTAAAACAGCGATACAGGGCGAATTTGAAGTTGAGGGAGAACATGAGATGGGAGTTTTTCGACATACCCTAACTGTCATGAACCGGAAAAAAAAAACAGTCCAGACAGAGTAAGACAAGATGAGCATTTGACATTAAAAAGTATAGAAATTTTATTATTTTTATGAAAATAACCAATCGTTTCACTAGATAAGACCCTTCTTCCTCGGCTGGGATCGTTAACAACCGCATTTGGGATTGTTTGAAGCCACATTTAAACTTTTGAAAGTTCAAACGCGGAGCACCATAGAAGTCCACTATATGGAGAAAAACGCTGAAATGTTTTCTTCAAAAAACAATTTCTTTACGACGGAAGAAAGAAAGACATGAACATCTTGGATGACAAGGGGGTGAGTACATTATATGTAAACCTCTGTTTTGGAAGTGGACTTCTCCTTTAATGCTTCTTTCTGATGAGGATGCACACATGCATTTTTTTAAAAATAAAAATGCATTTAATTTGATGTTTTCCTCAAGTTAAAAAGCAATCCGCTGACTCGAATCTATATGCATAATATCATGACACACACACACACAAAATAAAAACGTTTTGTACCAATGCGTGTGTTTTGATCCTGTATAACATTGCCAGTCTTTTCCAAATCCTCCTTGTATTCTTTCTTGAGCTGCTTGACAATCTTCTTGCTGTGGTTGGATTTCTTCACACGGAACACTTCAGCCTCATCTAATGGTGACAGATATATAGTGAAATTCATGAAAACATCTGTGCGATTCACTACAAGTTATCCACCTTATTCTTCAACGCGGAAGTAAGCCTTTGGGCGAGACTTCCAGTTCAACATGCAGTAAACAATAAAACTGTTTGCTCTACAAAACAGTGCGTTCATAATTAAGAATTCATATGACATTAAAATATTATGGTAAGACACACCAACTCGCAATATCAAGCAGAAAAACAAGCTGTTTTGTGGAGCTAAAAATGGACTCATAAAATTTACAAATGGCTACGCCCACTCTAAGGGAAAAATAAGTGGATAGAAAAAAGTGTTTTTCATGATTTTTATGATTACTGGATAAAGTTAAAGTAATTTGTGACCCTGGACCACAAAACCAGTCTTAAGTCGCTGGGGTTTATTTGTAGCAATAACCAAAAATACATTGTATGGGTCAAAATTATTGATTTTTTTTTTATGCCAAAAATCATTAGGAAATTAAGTAAAGATCATGTTCCATAAAGATATTTTGTAAAATTCCTACTGTAAATGTATGAAAACTTAATTTTTGATTAGTCATATACATTAAGAACATTACTTGAACTTTAAAGGTAATTTTCTCAATATTTTGATTTTTTTGCACCCTCAGATTCCTGATTTTTAAATAGTTGTATTTCGACCAAATATTGTCCTATCCTAACAAACCATACATCAACGGAAAGCTTATTTATTCAGCTTTCATATGATTTATAAATCTCAGTTTAGAAAAAAATGACCATTATGACTGGTTTTGTGATCCAGGGTCACATTTGTTTCAAAAGCAGTTTTAAAATTCTCCGATATTTTCATATTTGCCCATGACCGTTGAAATCCGATTCTCACGTATCGCTGTAATATTATCATATTGGTCTTTAGCCAATCATTGGGTATATTCAAATATGTGCAGAGTCCTAATTGGTCGGTATTACTAGCTAATATAATATGCTAAGTAGCTCGTGTTTTTCGGTTAGTGATCGTCACTTTAATGACACGAACAGTTACGCAATTTCAGTAGACCGCAATTAGATGGTTAACTACACTGCAGAACTCTACACGAATAATTTGTGAAACGTTACGTTTTCATACTAATATTCATTAGGTTACATGTGTCTTCCATGGCAGTTAATACTACGCACCTTCATCATCGTGGAAGCTCAGCAGACTCGCTTTCGGTTCCTCTCGGTTCTCCTTCTTTCTCTTCTTCTCTTTGTTGGACTTGATAGCAGCGGGCTGAAATCCGTTTCCGTGATTGTTTAGCATGTTTGCTGCAGGAGCGGGGCCGGTGATTGTGGACTCACTCGGGTTCGCCGAGTCTTCAGCCCCGGGCCCGCCGGACTGCTGGTCCTCCTCTTTCTCCTCATCTTCCGAGTCATTCCTCCGTCTGAAATTGCACCTCTTGGCTTTCTTAAACATGGTGGTGTAATGTGCAACGTCTCTAGGAGAGTATGTACAGACTGATTTTTACATTTATGCAAGGCGCCAATGATGATAACAAGTCCACCATTTTGCCTTTAGCGGAAACGCTTATGTACTAGTGATGGGTCGTTCTTGAACGATTCGTTCATTTTGAACGAATCTTTAATGTGACTCGGGACGAACGAGTCGCCTCGGGGAGTGATTCGTTCAGTCGCGCATGCGCAACATCCTATTAGGTTCTGTACTGGAATTAGTTCACCTGTTTTAGAGTCGTTCGTTCACCTTATGGGGCTGTCACGTGATGAACGAACGACTCAAACCCGAAGACTCAAAAGATGAACTAATCAATTCTCCTTCCGGCTCAGACTGCATAGGTTAACATTACGGGGATGTCACGTGATGAACGAACGACTCAAACCCGAAGACTCAAAAGATGAACTAATCAATTCTCTTTCCGGCTCAGGCTGCATAGGTTAACATTACAGGGCTGTCACGTGATGAACGAACGACTCAAACCCGAGGACTCGAGAGATGAACTAATCAATTCTGTTTCCGGCTCAGACTGCGTTGGTTAGCTAATTGGGCTGTCACGTGATGAACGAACAACTCAAACCCGAAAACTTGTCAGATAAGAGGTGAGGTGAGCGAATCATAGACTAAAGACCCAGGTAAACAATGAATGAATCTTTTCTGTTTCTTATAGCATTATAGTTTTGTTTTGTTTGTAGTGTGATCAACGTTTGTGTAAGCAGTAGATGTGTTAGGGAGGTAAAACGTAACATTTTAATTATATTTTGCTAAAATGAACGTAATGAACGAAATGACTCGAAAAAAGATTCGTTCATTTTGCTGAACGAGACTCAAAGGACCGAGTCGGTAAAATGATCCGAACTTCCCATCACTATTATGTACCTCTGTGGATGTTTAGATTTACTGAGAGGCAAGGGGAACTCGCTGTTGCCATCAAGAGGAGAGGCGCTGAACAGCGTACTTGTGTTTTTTACAACGTGAGAAGGGTATTCCTGCGCAACCGGAGGCTGCAGTTTCAGGACCGCATTCCTAGGACCGCATTTTTTTGTATTATTTTATTTATTTATTGTATTTATGTATGTATTAGCTTCTTATACTATTTAATAGCGCTTGCTATTCAGTTCTGTATGTTATTATATTTTAAAGAAATATGTAGTTGGTCAACCCTCTATGGTACGGTGTTGCCTCCAGGCAACACAGCCTATTTTTGTTTTTTTAAATAAAATGAGCCACCCATTTAATGAATCAATGCTATCTTAGTAAAGAAGAAGTAAAATACTAACAAATGAAATTGCAGAAAAGTGGTCACATGACCCATAGGGGTCTATTTTGCTTCCTCTTTGAGGACATGTGCACATGTCACATGACTCCATATTTTGTCCAGAGAAAGGTGCAGTTTTCATCAATTTTCATTCATATAATTGCCAACAAAAAATCTGAATCACCTTCACTGATTAGTAAAGAAGTATTTTCAAAAACTTTTCAGAATATATCATCAAATATATCATCAAACTGCATGTTGCCTCAAGGCAACATTGTACCGTAATGGAATCACATATGGCCATACCAGGCATATAGCATAGCATACGTGTATATGATATTTGTAAGAAAAAAGTTAGAATAATCTAAATGTATTTGCATTTTTGCATGATAATGTAATGCATTTATAAGAATTGTAATTCATATACAATATCTGCACATATTCTGTTGAGAGGAAGTGCTTCCTCAGATTTCACAAGCAGTGAGGAGTCATTAGTGAGGAAGGAGATTTTACATGCATGTGCTTGTGTGTGTATGTGCATGCTTGTAAGGAAAAGTTATATATTAGCATAAGGTTATGATCATTTTATTTATTTTTTTACTTTGAAACAACACTAATTATAATATTTTGGTATGATAACAGATATGATAGTTTGGTTATACTTGTGATCCACGATGGTACAGTGTTGCCTGAAAGCAACATGTGGGTATGAAATCTTACTTTTTGTTAAATATGAGATATGCAAAACATCAAAAGTGTGATAAATCTATTTGTTCAAATGTTTGATTAAAGATATTGGTGTTTTAAATAAATTGATTATTTTTTTCTGCATGAAAATATCAAATGTTTCATTTTGTCCGTTGTGGTACAATGTTGCCTTGAGGCAACAAACTTTTAAAAAATTAATAAATAAAAAAATTATAAAAATGTTTATTGATATTGTTATAATGTCCAATTTTAAGCAGGAAAAACATCACAAATAATTTTTTCCTCATTGATATCATATTGCGTACCGTAGAGGGTTAATTGTACACACTTAATTATTGTCCTAACCAACTCCTAACTCTTAACATACCCTTAACATTGGAAACCCGATTGAAATATTTAACCTAATTTATTTCAATATATTCTATATATATTCTGGTTTTAAATTCAGTTTTCTTGTAAGAAAGAAAGATCATTAGCTGCAGCACAGCGATTCACATCTGATGTGTGACATAAATTGCAGTAAACGGTAAAACAATTGCGCTACAAATTAGTGTGTTTATTGGTACATTAATAAATGTAAAATCCAATAGCAAAATTTGAATACAAATGCTAGTTTATAACATTTAGCATGAACAATGAACTGTTTTGCTCAGCTAAATGGAGACTGTTGACACCGCCTCGAACACAAATTCACACCAGGTCTTACATTAAAAATTAAGTTTTAGTTGTATGCTTGAATCAGGTCTCCTCTAGATGGCCTGTCACAAAAAAGTGGGGTCTTAGAAGTGCGGTCCTGAAACTGCAGCCTCCGGTTGTGCAGGAACATACATATACATATTGGTCTATCGCGGGTTACGCGGAGCTGCATGTTTTAAGGTTTTGCTGATATGACAGTTTACCGAACAGCTAAAAACCAAAGATTTTAGAGCGCTCGTGCTATAATCCTTTGATTAGATTGACAGGAAGGCTGATTTGATGGTTGCCTAGCAACATAAAAAAAACGCAACGCACTGCTCAAAAAGTCACCAGAAAAAGGCAGTGCGGTGCGCCTCGCGTTTTCAGAACTAAAAAACGCGTTCGTTGTGATCGGGGTCTTACAGTGTTTCATTTACTCGAAAACGAGACCAGGAAACGGAGGAAGTTTTCCAGTGGTTTTACCCGATTGCACATGGTGAAATGGCAGAAGCCAGTATTTCAGTCGCCCCGGAGCAGTTCTGCTGTCCAGTATGTCTGGATCTCCTGAAGGAGCCTGTGGCTCTTCCCTGTGGACACAGTTACTGTATGGACTGCATTACAGACTACTGGAATCAGGATGATGAGAAGGGAGTCTACAGCTGTCCCCAGTGCAGACAGTCGTTCACTCCAAGACCTGTACTGAGCAAAAACACCATTCTGGCTGAAATGGTGGAGAAACTGGGGAAGACAACACTCCAGACTGCTGATCCTGCTCAGTGTGCTGGTCCTGGAGATGTGGAGTGCAGCGTCTGTACTGGAAGAAAACGCAAAGCTGTCAAATCCTGCTTGATGTGCATGAACTCTTACTGTCTAATTCATCTTGAACAGCATGAAAATTTCTTCAAAGACAAGAAACACCATCTGATGCAAGCTACTGAACGGCTCCAGCAAATGATCTGTAAGACACATGACAGACCTCTAGAAGTTTACTGTCAGACTGATCATGAGTTTATTTGTTTGATGTGTATGCTGGACAAACACAAAAATCATAAGACTACAACAGCTGCAGCAGAGAGGGCAGACACACAGGTACTTGAACGTTCACATCATAAAAAGTAAATCTCTATTAAAAGATCAGTGTTTAAACATGAATTCTCAGACTGGGCTGTTTGTTTGCTTGCAACCTGGCAACCGTAAGAGGAACTATTTTTTAAATGTATACAACACAATACTATTTATAAGGTTTTAAAAAATATATGAAGTGAAGTCTGAGGATCTTATTTTTGAACAACGGGCAAAATCTACGCATTCTACGCATTCAGTATTTCAAATTTGGGACGTATTGAACTTCGACGGGTTTTTAAATATATGTGGCATTAATTGCATGTTTAATTGCAAGTTTATACAAATACCCAGGAGATAAAACTTAAATACACGTTTTACCACATAAGTAGTAATATTTTACATTGACTGTTGTTACTAAGTAATGCGATTGTTGTCATTGTAGTTATTGTTTTGTAGTAATATTTTTAATTTAGTACATGCATTAGTTGTACTGTAGGCATTGACATGCATTTCTCTTGTTTGTTTGTTTTTTGGATTGATTAATTTTGTTGTTAAGGCAAAGCCTGTTATGAAAAAGGGTAGACTTAAGCATATACAGTTTATTTAACCTTTATACAAAATACAAAAGAAAATCTTTCCTCAAAAGCCTGATGTATCATATTTGACTCCCATTTTAACATGAAAAAAGTGTTCATCTTGAAACATTAATAACAATATAAAAGTTATTTGGCACCAGTGGTCTTAACAACTTACTTAGACTAATGATGCTTTTAGGAAATGCAGCCCAGGCTGATTTTTGAAGATCTCATAGGAACTGATATTAAAGAATATTTCTCAGTTTACTGTTAATTCTTTGTTCAACAGAGGCAATTAGAGGAAGATCGCAGATTTTGCAATGAGAAAATCCAGCAGAAAGAGCAAAAACTTCAGGAGATTAAAAAGGCTGTGGATTCACACAAGGTGAGTTTTTAGAGGAAAACTGCATTGGGCTTGAAAAGGTCAACATGGAAATCTAGTGTCGCGCCACTTTCCAGTCCCCGATCCCCACAGTGAGAACATACTGTCTCCCTCACTTTGTGTGTCCTAACAGCGCTCTGCTCAGGCAGCAGTGGATAACATTGAAAGGATGTTCACTGAACTGATCTGCACCATTGAGAGAAGCCGCTCTGAGATCACACAGCTGATCAGAGCTCAGGAAAAGGCTGCAGTGTCTCAAGCTGAAAAGCGCATGAAGAAACTGGAGTTTGTAATTGATTTTCTGAAGAGAGAAGATACAGAGCTGGAGCAGTTGTCACACACAGACGATCACATCCATTTCCTTCAGGTGACAGAATTCAGGCAAAAGATCCTTAATTGAAGAGGACTTTTACTAATTTTGTTGAATTCTTTAATCAATAATATAAGTATTATAATCTGTGTATCATTTATGTAGAGTAGAATTATCACTGAAATCCTGGATAAAGTTGATTTCATTTTTTTAAGCTGGATATCTTTATTGTAATTCTGTTTTTGTGTCTGTAGAGTTTCGAGCATACCTTGTTGCCTTATGAGAAAATATTCTACATCACTGCCAGTTCCCAGCATTCTTTTGACAACATTGAAAAATCAGTCTCTCTGCTGAGAGGGAAACTTGAAGATTTCTGCAAAGAGGAAATAGAACGGATTTCTGCTAGAGGTAAAATTATGCATCCTTTCCTTATAGATTTGATTTATACAGTTTATGGATAAAGAGCTCTTGTTGAATACATTTTATCTTTATATAAAACATGACACTTTTCCATTGGTGTCTACAGTGAAATACATCCAAATCACTGCCACCAATAAGCCCAAGACTAGGGAGGAGTTCTTACAATGTAAGTCTATCTATCTATCTGTCTGTCTATCTATCTATCTATCTATCTATCAATCTATCATCTATCTATCTGTCTATCTAGCTGTCTGTCTGTCTACCACCTAGCATCAAAATTATTAAACATCATTCCACACAAAATCACTACATAGTATTTAATATGTTGTAACGTAAGAATTAATTATATATGAGCAATAACATAAAGCCCATTAATTCTTGATTTCTTAAAGGGGTCATCGGATGCCCATTTTCCACAAGTTGATATGATTCTTTAAGGTCTTAATGAAAAGTCTATAATATACTTTGGTTACAAATTCTCAGTGGTTGTGTAAAACAACACCCTTTTTTCTTTGTCAAAATGAGCTCTGCAAAAATCATCCCATTCTGAGGGATTGTTCCTTTAAATGCAAATGAGCTCTGCTCGCCCCGCCCCTCTCTTCTCTCTGTGGAGTGACGAGCCTGTTTACTTTACCATATTTAGCCACGTTTAGCCACTAAACTTGCTAACTAGCACATTATTAGGAAAGGCGATCACAAAGATTCATTTAAAAAACCCTTATACTCACACTTCTTCTGTAGGTGAAGCTGCATCACGAATGGTTTGCGCGAACATAAACAGATATATGTAGATCAGGAGCCGCATTTCCTTCACAAACAAACGTAATCCACTGCATCTTCGGCGACTCAGATGTCGGGAGTAAATGACGACCACTATGTTCATTATTACATCAAGCAACACAACACCTCAATCGCTCAATCGGAGATATTCTTGACTAACTTACATCCCTGCTCCAGCATTGAAACAATGGAGGTCGGACTGTTACAGCTAATCTGAGGTAAAACGCTCATGTCAATCAACTATTGTGGGAGCGGCCACACCAACAGGCTTCTGAGAACGGCTCGATTTGAAAAAGGGGATATTATTTTTACAGATTAATTAAAAGCCACTGCATGGATTTTTATAATTATAGGGTAGATGTGTACAAACACTGCCAACACACATTAATGTTTAAACAACATGAAAAAGTGAACTTTGCATCCGATGACCCCTTTAAACTTGTATTACTGTAGACAGATTTCTTTCTTGTTGTTTTTGTCTTATACTACTCACTAAAACATAGAAAGGATTACCATTTTACAATCTTGTTTAATGTAATTAATTAAAAAATATTATTTAATTTTAATCTTATTATTATTTTATTATTATACTGTTTATTTCTTGATTTGTATTTCTAATCTGTGTATTCCTTTATAATATATATTTATTTCTTATTTTACTTCTTTCAGTTTCCTGTCCGCTCAGTCTGGATCCAGACACAGTGAATACCCATCTCTGTCTGTCTCAGGGGAACACAGTAGTTACTTATACTGACAAAGGCCAGCTGTGTATTGCACATCCAGACAGATTTATAGCAAGCCCTCAGGTGTTGTGTAGAGAGAGTGTGTATGGATGTGCATACTGGGAGGTTGAGTGGAGTGGGAATTGTTGGGTGGGAATTGCAGTGTCTTATAAGAGCATCGACAGGAAGGGTGAATTTGGATTTAATGATCACTCCTGGACATTGCGAAACACTAACTCAGATCTGTTTTTTACACATAATTCTGTACATAGTAAAATCATTGCACCCTTAAAGTCCTCTAGAATAGGAGTGTGTGTGGATCACAGTGCAGGGACTCTGTCCTTCTACAGCGTCTCTGACACAATGACCCTTCTCAAAAAAGTCAAGACCACATTCACTCAGCCGCTCTATCCTGGGTTTATGGTTCAAAAAGGATCAAGTGTGAAACTATGTAATCTAAGAACTTAGTATTATAAACAGTCATATAGTATCAGACAAATAGCATTATATCATTACTATATTATTATTAGTTTTGTTATTGTTAACTAAAACTGTTACAACTGTCATTTTTATTAACTGAAATAAAGCGGAAATAAAATATAAACCTCAGGTGAATTTGCCTACTTAAAAATATTACAGGGTTTTTGCAGTGTTTACAGGTGATCTCATATGCATACATTATGACTTTACCAACGTTGTGCCAACAGTATGTTCCTGCATATGTTCCTGTGATCAGGGCCTAAGGAGTCATGCAGTTTGTACTTACAATGCTGCACTAAGTTCAACCACAGGGTGCCACTATTTATGCCACTTCAGAAAAGAAAAATCATGCTTTGATCAATGATTTCAATGTTTGTGAATCTGTAAAACAATTTCAAGGCCCTGGAAAGTTTTTGAAAATAAAAATGCATAGATACAGGTCCTTGAAAGTGCTTGAATTTATTTTGTGCAAGAAGGTTTCTGGAAAAAATCCCATATTATTTCCTCTGGTCCGCTATTTTTTTTTTTTACTTCGTGACCTATGCATACTAGCTTGCTTTCCTCTGTCTTATGTGACCCTGGACCACAAAACCATTGACACTGAGATTTATACATCATTCATCTGAAAGTTGAATATATAAGCTTTCCATTGATGAATGTTTGTTAGGATAGGACAAAATTTGGCCGCGATGCAACTATTTGAAAATCTGGAATCTAAATATATATATATATATAGAGAGAGAGAGAGAGAGAGAGAGAGAGAAAATTGCTTTTGAAGTTGTCCAACTATAGTTCTTAGCAATGCATATTGCTGATCAAAAATTAGGTTTTTATATATCTACGGCAGGAATTGTACAAAATATCTTCATGGAACATGATCTTTACTTAATATCCTAATGATTTTTGGCATAAAAGAAAAATCAATAATTTTGACCCATACAACGTATTTTTGGCTTTTGCTACTAATATACCCATGCTACTTAAGACTGGTTTTGTGGTCAAGGGTCACATATGTCACATATGGCATATGAAAACTGTAACAATGTATCTTACAAGGTAACACGATGCAACCCTGCTCTCACTTGAAATGTGTCCCCACATTAAGTTCTTGAATTTGAGGGTATTGGACTTGGAAAGTCCTTGAAAGGTCCTTGAATTTGAAGTTAACCAAGAAGTGGGAACCCTGTAAATCATAATTATGACTTAAATGCCGTATTGTTTTAGTACCCCAAACCAGAGTTATAGAAGAGCACAGAACTGACTCAATAACAGCTGAGTTAAACTGTGTCATCAGTGCCTGTGGTAAATTGAACTTTTTCAGCTGATAAAGAAAATACAACCTCTGCTGGGCTTTTTTCACAATGGAGTCAATGTGAATGTCCCACTTCAGGTCCTGGGAGAGGTGTCCCTATGAACTTGAATGAATCCACTGCAGCCACAGTGCTGTTCATGATGGTGAGAGGGGGAAGTGCAGGGGGGTTTCTCCTGAAGTCTCCAGTTTTGAGCGTGTTGAGCTCCAGGTTGTTGTGACTGCACCAGACATCCAGCTGCTCAACCTCCTGTCTGTGAGCAGACTCGTCACCATCCTTGATGAGACCGATGACTGTAGTGTCTGCAAACTTCAGAAGTTTGACAGAGGGGTCTTTAGAGGTGCAGTCATTTGTGTAGAGGGAGAAGAGCAGTGGGGAGAGAACGCAAGCCTGGGGAGCATCAGTGCTCATGGTGCGGGTGCCGGATGTGGGTTTTCCCAGCCTCACTAGCTGCTGCGTCTCTGTCAGGAAGCTGGTGATCCACTGACAGATGGAGGTGGGTACAGAGAGCTGTGTCAGTTTATTCTGAAGGATATCTGAAATGATGGTGTTGAAAGCAGAGCTGAAGTCCACAAAAAACATCCTTGCATAGATCCCTGGTTTGTCTAGATGTTAAAGGACGTAACGCAATCCCATATTGACTGCATCATGCACAGACCTGTTTGCTCGGTAAGCAAACTGCAGGGGGTCCAGCAAGGGTCCAGTAATGTCCTTCAAGTAGACCAACACCAGTCTCTCAAATGACTTCATGACCACAGATAATAAAGCAACAGGTCTATAGTCATTAAGTCCCGTGATGTTTGGTTTCTTGGGTACAGGGATGGAACATTTGAAGCAGGATGGGGATCTGCTGAAGATCAATGTGAAGATGGATGATAGCTGGACAGCACAAACTTTAAGGCAGGCTGGAGAGACACCATCTGGGCCTTTGGCTTTCCTTATCTTCTGCTTTCTGAAAACTCTGCAAACATCACTTTCACAGATCATCACTGAGATAGTATAATAACTGGTATTATTATTATTTTTTTAAAGTTTTTATTTAATTTTAGTTAAAGGTTGTCATTTTATTGTGTTTTTGTCATTTTTCATTAGTTAAAAATGTCTACTGTACTACTTTTTATTCGTTTTTAATTTTGTTATATTAGTACATCAAGTTAAACAAAAAAATTAAATGTGAATTTTATTTTATTTCAGATTACTTTTTTCAGTTATGTTTTTTAATGACTTTAGATTTTATCTTTATTGCATCTATAGCACACCTATAATAAGCCTGCATAAAAAATATAATAATGGAAAAGTTAATATTATAACTTAAAAAGTTATCCACCTCTGGGCGAGATTTACGGTCATTGTTGCCAAGTCTGCGGTTTTCCCACGGAATTGGGCTACTTTGACACTGTTACCGCAGGTTGTTCTTCATGTCTGCTGGTTGAAACGATCCCAATAATGTGATATTTACCCCCTGGAACGCAGGTTTCTACTTGGTGACCCCCTCTGAAAGACTGGACTAGTTTTGAGTAGCAATTGCAAGGGTTTTATTGTGGAAACCAGGCAAACCTGCTTCCGGTTCATTTGCCGCTATGGGAAATAACTAGAAGAATAATAACGTGCAGTAAACGGTAAAACTGTTTGCACTACAAACCAGTGTTCATAATTAAGATAATACATTAAAATAATAAGGAAGACATACCTATTTGCAATATCAAGCAGCAAAACAAGTTGTTTTGTACAGCTATAAACGGCTGAACACCAATGAGAACGAAAGCCAAACCCATTCAATTTACAAATGGCAGCCCGCTCTTATGGGAAAAAGAAGGTGTGGTTAAATGGTTACAAAAATAGTTGAAATACAACATAATTGTATTTTACCAAAACATTCTAATGTGGACTTCCATAGTTTTGTGATATTAAACATTAAACATTCCATGTGTTGTAGAAAATGTTATTTTTGTGTTGTAGAAAAATATTAGGTATCGTGGGGCCTGGACAAAACATTTATTATTATTTACTGTATATATATTTACGTTGTTTAGCTAATCACAAATCCACAATTAGTAGACTATATATCTCAGTTTATCATTCAGATAGAATCAAATTCTTACACTGTCTCTAACATATGCAGCTGAAATACAAGACATTTCAGCCATACCATTTAATGTTGAAACTCTGTTGAAAAGTGTTGGAACATGATAGCTGGTCATTAGCTGCTGCAAGCTGGTTGTTAACTGGTTGTGCTACCATGTTCAAAATCATCTTGACCACTTTAAACTAGTTTGAGCAGCTTGTAGTTTGTTTACTGCCATTCCTAGATGATTTACCAGTTTGCACCAGCTAATGGCCAGCTTGAATCAGCTAATGACCAACTACAAACCAGCTACTATATTACAGCAAGCCGTCTCAGGTGGATTCTTCCGGCAGGGAAGGGCTTCCCATGAATTTCATGGGTGTGTGAATCCCAGAAGGCTGTCATCATGGCTCGTGACTGCTCATCTTAATGTCTTTGCTGTCACATAGTAATGCAGGGCCACACAGAGCTTTTCTGTTAAGAATTATTCGAGGACTTTAGCGAGGACAGTCGTGCTTTTCTGAGACAATGGTTACTTTCTGGAACAGTTTTAGAAGCTTGAGCATCTTTTGTGCTGTGATAGTACAGGTGTCTGGAATCAACAGAACCTTCTACATTGGAATTAAAGAAGAAAACTGGGATTATGCACCGAGCGGCCAGAATCTGATCACTGGAAAACCTATTGCAGTGGATAAGTGAGATTTCTATTTATGTATTATATATTATAGTTATTATTATTATTATAGATGAATATAAAATATATTTACATTTTATACACACACAAATATAACGTATAAAACGTAATTTATCTGATTGGACAAGATTGTGGAAATGTTTATATTTTTTATGCTTTTATTTATTTTACATTTACTTAAATAGTCCAAAACATACAAATATAGTTTTATGCATGTGCGCGCACACATACGTTAAATAAAATCTTATTATTAATAATATGCACCATTTCTATTACATTTGTTATGATATATGCTTTAGAAATAGTGTTTTTTTTTCCTGGACAGTGTGAGATTAGTACCACACATATCATCTGCCAAAAAAAACATCTTGGACTATCACACCACAAAATCAGGGATGCTATTATGCCTTTTTTTTTTTTTTTGGAAACTCCAGACATGCCGTCACATGATTCTTTTGAGGTTTTTTTTGGCATCCTCCCACCTGCATCTTTACTCTGCTCTTAGCTACTGAACTCCGCAGCCTTTCTGTTCTCACAAGTCTCTTTCTTGTTTACCCAGACAGTTTTGAGGACTGGCCTTTTCTAGACAATATCTGGTAGTTTGATATACTGTAGCTGTATTCATTTGGGTTCATATATTTGATATAGCTTACTCTTCCTGGTACCAGTGCCAACCAGGAAATTTCCAGTACCATCCTTGAGTTTTACGCACTAAATAAAGAGATTTTCACTCATTCCCAAATAGAAGCCTATTGAAAATAAAGATATAGTATAAGATAAATCATTTTTAATGATAAAAATACCTTTCTTTATATTTAAATTCATTTTCAAATTTTACAATAATCTCTACCATTTCTTATAATCCCATTAGATTTACAGTGTAAGTCAAAAGTTTACATACACCTTGCAGAATCTGCAAAATGTTAATTATTTTACCAAAATAAGAGGGATCATTTAAAAATGTTATATTTGTTATATTTTATTTAGTACTGACCTGAATAAGATATTTCATATAAAATATGTTTACATATAGTCCACAAGAGAAAATAATAGTTGAATTTATAAAAATGACCCTGTTCAAAAGTTAACATATGCTTGTTTCTCAATACTGTGTTGTTACCTGTAAATACACAGCTGATTTTTTTTTTGTTTGTTTGTTTTTTTTGGTGATGGTTGTTCATGAGTCCCTTGTTTGTCCTGAACAGTTAAACTCCCCACTGTTCTTCAGATCCCACAAATTCTTTGGTTTTTCAGCATTTTTGTGTATTTGAACCCTTTTCAACACTGACTGTATGATTTTACGATCCATCTTTTCACACTGAGGACAACTGAGGGACTCATATGCAACTATTACTGATGCTTCAGAAGGAAACAAGATGCATTAACTTTTTGAATTTGAAGATCAATTTTGTCTTCTGGGGAACATGTAAGTATCTTCTGTAGCTTCTGAAGGGCAGTACTAAATGAAAAAAAATGATATTTAGGCAAAATAACAAAAATGTACACATCATCATCCTGTTCAAAAGTTTACACCCCTAAATCTTAATGCATCATGTTTCCTTCTGAAGTATAAATGAGCATTTAAACCTTCTGTAATAGCTGCATATGTCTCTCAGTTGTCCTCAATGTGAAAAACTGATCTCAAAATCATACAGTCATTGTTGGAAAGGGTTCAAATACACAAAATGCTGAAGAATAAAATAATTTGTGGGACCTGAAGATTTTTCTGAAGAACAGCAGGCAGTTAACTGTTCAGGATAAACAAGGAACTCATGAACAACTATCACTAAACAAAAACAAAACAAAACAAAACAAAAAAAAGTATTAAGAATCAAGTGTATGTAAACTTTTGAACAGGGTCATTTTTATAAATGTAACTATTATTTTCTCGTGGACTATATGTAAACGTCTTTTATGTGAAATATCTTATTCAGGTCAGTACTAAATAAAAAACAACATGCATTTTGTATGATCCCTCTCATTTTGGTAAAATAATTAACATTTTGCAAGGTATATGTAAACTTTTGACTTCAACTGTATATTGGAAAACAGTCTGAAACTCTTTTTCTTTCTCACGACCCAGGTATGCACCAATATTTCTGCAGCGCGGGCCTTGGCGGATTGGCAGTGTGTACAAAAAGGCAATATACAGGCAGTACACGGATGCTTCTTATTCTCAAGAGATCCCCAAACCCACCTGGCTTGGCTATCTTGGCCCCATACTGAGGGCAGAGGTCCATGATGTCATCATCGTGCACCTGAAGAACTTTGCCTCCAGACGTTACTCCATGCATCCACATGGTGTCTTCTATGCGAAGGATTCAGAAGGTAAAAAACCTATTTCTCTCTCATTCGCTTTTAGATTTCAAAAGTGCTACTCAGTTCTCCTGTCTCCACTAGGTGCGCTATATCCAGATGGAACCTCAGACACTCTAAAGAAGGATGACGGGGTTCCACCAGGAGGAAATTACACCTACACCTGGACTGTGAAGCCAGAGTTTGCTCCTCAAAAGGGTGACGCCAACTGCCTGACCTGGGCCTACCATTCTCACGTCAGCGCTTCACAAGACATTTCCTCTGGGCTTATTGGAGCCCTTCTCACCTGTAAGAAAGGTAAAGCTTCAGCAGACATTCTCAAAAAAAAAAAGCATTGTAGGTCCACTAGAGTTGCTTTAAAGGGTTAGTCCACCCAAAAATGAAAATTCTATGATTAATTACTCACCCACATATTCAACAATTTCTTCTCTCAAGAGACTGACATGGGTTCACATACTTTCTCTCTCTCTACGCTCTATATATTGAATTGCATATCGAATCAAAATTTCCTCAGGAACCCTACGTACTTCAGACCACCATCGAGAGCAACGTGCTGATGTGGACCAGGAACTTGTCCTCATGTTTAGTGTGGTGGATGAGAACATTAGCTGGTACCTGAAAGAGAACATCCAGACCTTCTGCTTTGATCCATATGGTGTGGACCCTACCAGAGAAGATTTCCAAGAATCCAACATGATGCATGGTAGGTACCTGACAATTTACTATGAAGTACATTTGTCACTGTTCAGACATTAAAGACTAAGAGAAAATGGTGTGGTGAGTTTTTTTGCAATGGAAACTCACACAGTTTGAGTCAATTTTGTAATTTTTTACCCATTTTAGCGATTAATGGATACATGTACGGCAACCTACCAGGCATTGAGTTTTGCCAAAACCGCACAGTTGCTTTGCATCTCTTCGGCATGGGGAATGAGATCGACATTCACTCTGTTTATTTCCATGGACACACGCTTCTGGACCGCGGGCACCGTGTGGATGTCTTGAGTCTGTTTTCTGCCACCTTTGCCACTGCACAGATGGTCCCTGCAACAATAGGGACATGGCTCTTGAACTGCCAAGTCAATGATCATCTGAAAGGTAATTTTTGATGAAGCATGTTGATAACAGGTCAGTATAAATAAATAAATAAATAAATTAATACTGAGTACAAAATAAAACACATAATAGAACCTAAATTCAAAAGGAATATTTTGTATTTGTATAAATGAAGAGTTCAGATGCAAAACCAGGTAAAAGCCATCTCGGTCAAAAATGAGATAAAGATAGTCAATGCTCCTGACACATACATCCATCCGTATACATCCATCAAATACTTTTACTTCAAACTCGTTAAATTCCAGCCTCAGCCCAATCAGAAGTAACAGTACTTACATAGAAATCTATACAAAGTAGGCAAAAAGAAATGCTAATTTTAAAGAAATATGTCAGATGGATTTAGAGGCTTTTGCATCTGAACTCTTCAAATATATAAAATATATATTATATTGTTTATACTAAATTAAATTAGAAAACTGGGTCTTCATACAAAAAAAGTATGAAAATATACATTTTAGGATGGCTCCCTCATATAAAGATGATTATGTGGCATGTTAAAGAATGAAAACCCACAAGCTAGACTAGAAAATACAGATTTTTTTGCATTATTTTAACTAAAGAAGTTCATTTCATTTCAAAATGACTGTCAGATTTTATTGATTTATTAAAAGAAAGTAAAGGAGAAGTTCACTTCCAGAACACAAATTTACAGATAATTTACTCACCCCCTTGTCATCCAAGATGTTCATGTCTTTCTTTCTTCAGTCGTAAAGAAATTATGTTTTTTGAGGAAAACATTTCAGGATTGCTCTCCATATAGTGGACTTCTATGATGCCTGCGAGTTTGAACTTCCAAAATACAGTTTAAATGCAGCTTCAAAGGGCTCTAAACAATCCTAGCCAAGGAAAAAGGGTCTCATCCAGCCAAACGATCAGTTATTTTCTAAAACAATTTATAATTTGTATACTTTTTACCTCAAAAGTCCCATTTAATTTTATCCTCCAACTTCAAAATCGTCGTACAACGCTAAAGAAGTACCGACCCAGTGTTTACAAAGAAGATCAAACGCCCTTTACAAAAAAATTAAAACAGCGATGTAGGATGATTTGAAATGTTAATTTCTTATGAACATCTTGGATGACAAGGGGATGAGTAAATTATCTGTACATTTTTGTTCTGGAAGCGAACTTCTCCTTTAACAAAATTTTGACCCAGATTTTTAGAGATTTCAGTTTCTTTAAGGAGCTGTACTTAAAGGGGTCATCGGATGCCCATTTTCCACAAGTTGATATGATTCTTTAGGGTCTTAATAAAAAGTCTCTAATATACTTTGATTAAAAATTCTCAATGGTTTTGTAAAAAAAACACCCTTTTTACCTTGTCAAAATGAGCTTTGCCAAAATCATCTCATTCTACGGGGTTGTTCCTTTAAATGCAAATGAGCTCTGCTCACCCCGCCCCTCTCTTCTCTCTGTGGAAAGATGATATTGTTTACATTAGCCGCATGTAGCCGCTAAACTTCCTAACTACCACGTTATAAGGAAAGGCGATCGCAAAGATTCATAAAATAACCCTTACACTCACTTCTGCTGTAAGTGAAGCTGGATCATGAATGATTCGTGCGATCATAGACAGATATATGTAGATCAGGAGCCGCATTTCCTTCACAAACAAACGTAATCTACTGCATCTTCAGTGGCTCAGATGTCGGGAGTAAATGACGACCACTATGTTCATTATTACATCCAGCAACACAACACCTCAATCGCTCAATCCGAGATATTCTTGTCTAACTTACATCCCTGCTCCAGCATCGAAACAAAGAGGGCGGACTGTGACGGCTGATTCAAGGTAAATCGCTCATGTCAATCAACTATCGTGGGAGCGGCCTCTGCGGGTGTGACGCAACAACGACAGGCATCTGAGAATGGCTCGATTTGAAAAAGGGGATATTATTTTTACAGATTAATTTCGCTGCATGGATTTTTATCATTATAGGGTAGATTTGTACATACACTGCCAACACACATTAATGTTCAAACAGCATGAAAAAGTGAACTTAGCATCCGATGACCCCTTTAAATCAGGGTTGCCAGGTTTTCAAAACTAGCCCAATTGTGTTTTGAGAGGGGGTCCCCCATTAAAAATCACACTCTGGGGGTAAAATTTGTGTTTCAGGGAAAAAATATCACATTAGATTCGCTTCAACCCGTAGATATCAAAAACAACCCACGTGTGGGTTTAACAGTGTTAAAGTAGCCCAATTCTGCGGGAAAACCACAGACTTGGCAACACTAACTTAAATACCTACGCCTACACGTAACATAGTTATGGTTTTCCTTGTGCACAGGTGGTATGCAGGCCTTGTTCAAAGTCTCGTCCTGCAAGGATGAGATGAACTCCACAGTTTATCTCAGTGGGAAGATTAGGAAGTACTTCATTGCTGCCGAGAAGGTTTGGTGGGACTATGCACCATCAGGGATGGACAAACTGACCAATCAGTCTCTGACCAAACCTGGGAGGTCTAATATCTGATTATAATTTACATTCACACATTATACATGCAAAGAGTTTATGAAAGTGAATATAAAGTTAACAATAATAATTTTTCGTTGTCCTTAGCGTTTCAGAGTTGTTCTTCGGGATGAGTGGTGGCCGACTTGGTGGAAAGTATTGGAAAGTGGTTTACAGAGAATATACAGATAAGACTTTCACCTTAAAGAGAACACGAACAAGTGCTGAGACTCATCTAGGCATTCTTGGTAAGATCTAAATCATTATAACACCATGATATTTTACATTTCCTTTACATTTACTCATCATGGTGTCTGTAGGTCCAGTATTGAGGGCTGAAGTTGGAGACACCCTTCAGGTGATGTTTATGAACAAAGCTGACAGAACCTACAGTATCCAGCCTCACGGTCTCCACTACGACAAACCCTTTGAGGGTGTCTTTTATCAAGATGGTGAGACTTACTTTACACCATCTGGCTAACTTATCTCAATCAAAAGGTCCTAGGGAGATAAACGTCTTTGAATGTACTTCAGGTACAAAAAGGAAAGGATATCAGGTTCATCCAGGTGAAACATTCACCTACAAATGGGAGTTGAGGGAGGGACCGTCTCCAAGTGACCCTCCATGTATTTCCTACCTGTACTTCTCCTCCAGTGATCCAGTCAAAGACACCAACTCTGGTCTCATAGGCCCTCTGCTGGTCTGTAAGAAAGATGCGCTGAATTCAAATGGTGCTCAGGTAAAATGACAGTCAAAATTGGAAGATGGATTGGCACAGCATTAGCATACTAACTTGTCTTGAACCATATGCAAATCAGCCAAAATGTTATTTTTAAATTGTTAATGAATTTAAATGATTTTGTGTGATGTGTGATGTGATTTTTCTTACAGAAAGACATCGATCTGGAGTTTTTCCTGATGTTTTCTGTGTTAGATGAAAATCTCAGCTGGTACTTGAATCAGAACATTGAAACCTATGACACCAATGAATCAGAATCAGAGAATATGGAATTTCAGGAGAGCAATAAAATGCATGGTACACACACATACACACACCTTAATTCTGTTTGCCTGGGACATGCTTCATTTTCTGTCTGCCTTTATGAACATATGCAAAATTCCATCTCTGGTATACACCTCTGATCACAAACTTGACACATGCACACTATGACTTATTTGTGATACTTAACCTTTTATGTTTTAGACTTTCTCTGTACTTCATCCTCTGCTGTTTTTAATTAGTATTTTCCATCTTCTGTAAGTAGTTCTTAAAATCAAAGGTCAAACTGGTAGGGTGGCAATCTGTCTGGTTTTTAGTCAGACAGTACAGTTTTGGAATAACATGTCTGCCTATTGGCGCAGTGACAGTCTTTAGCCAGGTGCTGAAGTGATGTACTTTTTAGAGACAATACTGGATATTTAGACGGATTTTGCTCTATTTCGGTAACAAAAATAGCTTCAAACACAGTCAATTTGCTTCTCTAAACAACACAGTGGTGTTAACTTCCTGAATGATTCAGTTTTTTTGAACAAATCAGCTGAGTCAATGGTTTAATGACCAATTCATGATGACAATAACTTGGTTCAGTCCTGAATGAACTAGCTGTTTTGAATCAATCAATAAATGAATCAATCAATGACTCACTCATTAAAGATGCCTCTGGAACTTAGTTTTGTCAATGGGACCATAAAAAGATAGTTCACCCAAATATGAAACTTTTTGTTGTTCATGTCATTCTAAACCTGTAAGACCTTCGTTCAACATCAGAACACAAATAAAGATATTTTTTAGGAATCTGAGAGCTCTCTGATGTGTCATGATACTCTCATGAACATGCGTCGAAAACTGACACAGAAGAGAAGAAATTGATAAATAAAGTTGTTATTTTTGTTTTCTTTTTCCTAAAAGTATTCTTTTAGGTTCATAACATTATGGTTGAACCACTGATGTCAAATGGACTATTTTAACAATGTCCTTACTACCTGGGCCTTGAACGTTGTAGTTGCGTTGCTGTTTATGCAGGGTCAAAAAGCTCTCGGATTTCATCAAAAATAACATGTTTAAAGATACACAAAGGTTTTATGGGTTTGGATGAATTATAGGCTATAACTGATGACGCAATTGTCATGGTCATATTCAATTTACAAATCAACTAAAAGTTTAAAGTCCATTCAAGATCCTTCTTGCTTTTGTGTAACGCAGCTGTTAACGGCTTTATGTATGGGAACCTGCCTGGCCTTGAGATGAATAAGGGGTCAAGGGTCAGATGGCACCTCATGGGACTTGGAACAGAGATGGACATGCATGGAATTTACTTCCAAGGCAACACTTTCCAGAGACAGGGAACAACTCGGGACACACTGAGCCTGTTCCCACACACTACAGTCACAGTGTCCATGCAACCAGATGTCAGTGGTCAGTCTATCTATCATCTATCTATCTAACCTATCTATCTATCTTGCATCTTTATATACACAAGTAGCAATAAATGATTTGCCCATTCTACATATTTCCTGTGATTGTAGGTGTATTTGAGGTGAGCTGTCTAGTCTCTGATCATTATGTTGGTGGGATGAGACAATTGTATAAAGTGATGGGCTCAGAGGATGAGGACTCAGTGTTAGAGTCTCAGATAGTGGAGTACTTCATCTGTGCTGAAGAGGTAGAGTGGGACTACTCTCCTGATCGCACATGGGAACTGCAGAACTTCAACACGACTGAGGACAACAGGTTGGTTCATATACAACAGCTTTTGTTGGTGTTTTGTTGGAGTGTCTGAATGGGACTTGCAACCAGATTCTTGTCTCAGTCCTGGCAGTTTGTTTGTGGGGACGGGAAAGAACAGACTTGGCTCCAAATATAAGAAAGTAGTTTATAGAGAATACACTGATGCCACCTTCAGCACAAGGAAACCGAGACAGCCTTACGAGGAACACCTGGAGATTTTAGGTGAGTTAACTGTTACTATTCAAAAGTTAGTTTCACCTAATATTCTGAGCATTAGGTTTTCCTCATGTATAATCTCTGTGTGTTTTATAGGACCTCTAATCCGAGCTGAAGTAGGTCAGGTTTTGCTGATCACATTCATGAATAAAGCAAGCCATCCTTACTCAATACAGGCACATGGAGTCAGGACTTCTTCTAAACCAGAGGCTGTCATGCCAGGTAGAAGAAGTTGAAACACCCACCATCTCACCTGTGAAATGCATAAAAGACACCTTTAGGAATTCACAAAGCTGTGTTTTGTGCATTACCTGAATTTAAAGAGATAGTTCACCCAAAAATGAAAATTCTGTCATTATTTACTCACCCTCATGTCGTTCCAAACCTATACGATTTTTTTGATGAAATCCGAAAGCTTTAGGACTCTGCATAGACAGCAATTGATACGTTCAAAGCCCAGAAACATAGTAAGGACATTGTTAAAATAGTCCATGTGACGCCTCAGTTATTATTATTTATTTTCATTTTTTTTGCACAGTATTCTCATAGGAGCATCATAAAATTGTGGTTGAACCATTGATGTCACATGGACCATTTTAACGCTGTGCATAGTAGGTTTCTGTGCCTTGACTTTGGTAGGACCCTAGCTGTCTATGGAAAATCAGAAATCTCACAGATTTTATCAAAAATATCTTAATTTGTGTTCTGATTAACAAAGGTCTTGCGGATTTGGAACAACATGAGGATGAGTAATTTCAATTTCATTTTTGGGTGAACTAACCCTTTAAATAGGACATTGGTTTACCCATTTACTCACTACAAATGACACATAATATTCTTGTTGTGAATGCAAAATGTTCTTTACTGCAGGAAATGTGACTCAGTACCGGTGGCTCATTCCGGTGAAATCCGGCCCAGGCTTGTCTGACCCAAACTGCATTGCATTTGCTTACCGCTCAGCTGTGGACTTTGTTAAGGTAAAGCTCTTAGAAACATAAAAAGAGTATTAATTCCTTACTGAATGTGACATAATTTTTAAAATATATTTTATAGGACACAGCCAGTGGTCTGATTGGGCCACTAATAATCTGCAGGACAGGTGTACTGAACCAGGACAGACAGAGAACGGATGTGGACAGAGAATTTGCTCTCCTCTTCATGGTGTTTGATGAGAATAAATCCTGGTATCTGGAGGAAAACGTTCAGTATTACTACAGGAGCTCAGAACCACTTCTGAGAGATGCTGAGTTTCAGAAAAGCAACAAGATGTATGGTGAGAGCTCAGAGGTCACAAGTAAATGCAATATGCATTCTGCAACTATATATATATATATATATATATATATGTCCTAAAAAAAAGTCAAATTATGACCACTAGGAGGCATTGTTTGATATATGATAGATGGAGTGGAATTCAGTTTGTGTTGCACATTAGAGGAAAAAGTAGGAAAACATTACTGTCATTTTGTTTCAGACAAAGTTACACAATAGCAAACTTTGCTGTTATTTTCTGCCACTACTGACAGGGATCAATGGAAAGCTCTATGCTAACCTACATGGTCTAGAAATGGTGGAGGGAGAAAGAGTGGTTTGGTACCTGTTTGGGATGGGCAATGAAGCAGATATTCACACCGTCCATTTTCATGCTGAGACCTTCACCTACAAGGTGGACAATTATACACAATCAGATTCAATTACTGCAGTGTGTTCTGCAAGCACTTTACAATATTGGTTTTTTTTTTTTTTTTCAGGCAGATGAGACTCACCGCACTGATGTGTATGACCTGATCCCAGGATCATTTCAGACATTGGAGATGGTGGCAGAGGTCAATGGAACGTGGCTTCTGCACTGCCATGTTGCTAACCACATTCGTGCTGGAATGGAGACGACTTTTATTGTCAAATCTCGATCAGGTGAGATACAGCTTTATTGGCTTTGTCTGTCATGCTTCTCTTTGTTTCAAATGTACAAATGTGGACACTACCAGTCAAACGTTTTTTGAACAGTACAGTTTTTAATGTTTTTTAAAGAATTCTGCTTACCAAGCCTGCATTTATTTAATCCAAAATACAGCAAAAGCAGTAATATTGTGAAATATTTTTACTATTTAAAATAACTGCTTTCCATTTGAATATATTTTAAAATGCAATTTATTAATTTGATCAAAGCTAAATTTGTCAGCATCATTACTCCAGTATTCAGTATCACATGATCCAAATCATTCCATTATGCTGATTTGCTGTTCAAGAAACATTTTATTATTATTAATATAAATATTTAAAACAGTTGAGAACATTTTTTCATGATTCTTTGATGAATAGAAAGATCCAAAAATCAGCATTTATTTGAAACAAAATGCTTCTGTAACATGCACTATACCATTCAAAAGCTTGGAGTGCGATTTTTTTTTTTTTTTAAAAAAAAAATTATAGAAATTAATACATTTTTTTTAGCAAGGATGTTTTACATTGATCAAGTGATGATAAAGACATTTATAATGTTACAAAAGATTTCTATTTCAGATAAATGTTGTTCTTCTGAACTTTCTATTCATCAAAGAAACCTGAAAAAAATCTACTCAGCTGTTTTCAACAATAATTATAATAAATGTTTTTGAGCAGCAAATTAGCATATTAGAATGATTTCTAAAGGATCACGTGACTGGAGTAATGATGCTAAAATTTAACTTTGAAATCACAGGAATAAATTACATTTTAAAATATATTCAAATAGAAAACAGCTATTTTAAATAGTAAAAATATTTCAAAATTTTACCATTTTGCTGTACTCTGGATCACATAAAGGCAGGTTTGATGAGCAGAACAGACTTCTTTAAAAAACATAAATCTGACTGTTCAAAAACTTTTGACTTGGAATAATGTCTGTGGTCTTTTCTTCCCCAGGTGGTGGCACAATGAGGACAAATTTAAGCATCTTTTGCTTTCTGCTCACAACATTCATGCTCAAACTGACATGGTGATCTTTCTGTGGACATCTGCTACTTGACCCCAGTCTCAACTGATTTATTTCTAACACTGTACCACTCAAACATTTTTTGAATTTTTAAATGTTTTTGAAGTCTGTAATGCTCACAAGGCTGCATTTATTTGATAAAAAGTACAGTAAAAACAGTATTGTGAAGTGTTAAAATAAGTATAAAGCATAAGTATAAACCTTAAAACAACCATTTTCTATTTTAACATATTTAAAAATGTAACTTATTCCTGTGATGCCAAAGCTGAATTTTTAGTAGACATTACTACAGTTTTCAGTGTCACAGGATTCTTCAGAAATTATTCTAATATGCTGATTCTGTGCACAAGAAACTTATAACTAACAATGGTGAAAACAGTTGTGCTTCTTAACATTTTTATGGAAAACATATTTTGTTGTCCACAATTCAGCATTTAAAAAAAGTTTTTTGTAGAAAAGTTAGAAGTGTCTTTACTGTGACTTTTGATCAATAATGTGTCCTTGCTAAATAAAAGTATTAAATAAAATCATACTAACCCCAAACTGTTCAACATTAGTGTAAATTAAAAGTTGAGTAGCACTTATTTGTACTTCTGAAAATACAATAAAAGCACAATTTAAAAAAAAAAACATTTGAGATAAAATCTATTTCACACATTTCTGTTAGCTTACAACTCTTATGATAATAAATAATATATAACCAAATATTACCCCTCATGTTTTTTAAAAAGTAATCTGTAATGACCAGGTTTTTATTTTTTCAAATTAAATCAACTATCAACATTCAAATGTGAAACTTACTGCAACACCACCCACTCAAAGAATAGGTTAGTACCTTTTCTATAACACACACTCATTAAGATATGTTAATGAGCATTTCCTTTCAGTTTCATTTGAAGTTCTTGGAATAAAGATCTACCTTACTGTTACTGACGTTAAAGGGTAAAGTCATGAATTTCACAAGGCTCAACGTGAGAGGGAACTAAAATCACAGACGACGGCGTTAAAGTGAAAAACAAGTGTGAGCTGATTGGAGCTTATGTAACCGAGTGAGCAGTTGTTTTTGTTCCTCTTGGTTCGTTTGATGTGCTCGTTTTGAGCTTGGAGTTTCAACTGAATGTAGTTCATCACGTAGGCTTTAAGTAACCGGTGCCCAGTTGAGGATTATGACCTAAAGAAGTGAACCTTGCCAGTAAACATTTGACTTTAAAGTCCTTGAGAAACTTCTTAGAATACTAGTTGACGTCTGTAAATGGTTCCTATTTTCTTATCAAACCTGTGCTTTTGTTTTGCAAAGATAACAGGTCTGAACCCCCTGATCAAGCGTTTACACTTCACAGTGATAAAGCAGAAGTATTGAACACATACTTGAAACAGGCCATCAGCTCACTATAGGAAAGAATGCAAAACCTCATTCAAATAAACAAGCGTTTAACTAACACATAGTTTCCCTGACATATTAATTTAGTTGTTTTGAGTGTATAATCATACTACTATTTAGGAAAATTAATATTAATAACTCTTCCTCAAACAGCCTAATATATCCTGCTGTAAACACAGTTTACAGATGGTATATTTAACATGATAAACGTTTTATGCGTGTCTGTCAGCTATCAGTCATACTGATATGACAGTGATAGGCAAATACCAGTTCTTGCTGATTAGGTTGATCAATACGACTTGTTATGCAATGATTTAATCGAAAACACCAGACTACTGTGTCTTGAAAACCCGTTTTTAGAAAATGTGACGTTTAATGTTTGTATCAAGATTTATAAGCAGATTTAAAGTAATACCCAGTAACTGCTTTGCGCCTGTCAGAGCGGGTTCCCTCAGTCTCTATTCTGGTAAATAACACGAGGGCGACGTGTTTCCAGAATAACAACCTGATTTACACTCGGTATTTACTGTAGCCAGGGTGACCGGTTGTGTGCTGCTAAAAAATAGTATGTTTATGACAAGAACAAAACAATAAAACTTTTCTGTCATGTAAAATATAAGCATAAATATCCGTTATTATCGCTATGTAACCATAATTGGCGCCAAAAAAAGTCTCGCTGGTTTTTCAGCAAGGAATGAAGCTTGTTTGTAGTTATGGTTTGTCAGAAAATAGGTTACCACGGTATTTATTCTTCAACATATGTGGTTTGAGTGAAACAGTGTCGTGTGTAAGTCACACATCCTTTATTGCCACTATTTCAGACACTTCGAGCTGTTTTTGTTGACTCGACACAGTTTGCTAACTAGTTTTTGCTGTCTTATCTGCATTTTGCAATTCAGCATATCACCTCTCGTTCGTGACAGAAAACAAGTTCATAAAACAATGGTTTTAAGTCAACTTATTACCTGAAGAGCTGCAATGTCTTAGATATGGATTCATCTTCATTCACCATCATAATTCAGCTCCTTCATAGTTCTGACCTGCAGGAAATAACTCTACAATCAATAAAATATTGATTTTAACATTGATGACAAAACGGACCTCCCGTTTAATGAGGCGACAAATTCTAAAAACTATTTCCTGTGCAAAATCGAGCCCAATTTTCCCGCTTCTTCCAAGGCAGATAAATATCTACCTCACCTGTTGACGGCCAGTGATTTTTCAGCGCAGCGGCAGACTCGCAGCTGATTGGCTGACAGGTGTACTCAGCCTCTCGATGCAGCCAATAGAAACGATCCGATGCTTCCCACATGAAGCCTCTATAAATTCGTCAGCTGGCGTGAAACACATTCTCAGTAAGTGCCGGTAACTGCAGGAGAAACAGAGGGAGGAGAAGAGAGAGAGCAAAGGCATCAAGGGGAAGACCATTGCACTAAAAGGCTACAGAACTTGTTTGCCTGCCTCTCAAAGGTATGTTTTTATTTTATTTTTCATATCTATATAATATTTTATAAATATATATTGCTTGTGTATAACATGTCCAGTTGAAAGTCTAATAATATTATTCTTTCACAGACTATTAGTTAATTTTACATTAAAGTTGCATTGTATAAAGTAATACATTTTAATAAAAATAACAATGCATGTGTTTGATATACAAGTCACACTAAGATAAGCCTAAGATATTGTCATAATTTGATTTCCTTGTGTTATATAGCTTAAATAGCTCTCTTTATGATATTTTTTGCATCTAAAACAAAATGTGGGATCTGTTGCAATGTGAATTTTGTACTTTTGGGACCCCTCCCTGTTACTATTCTCACGCTGTATTACAAAACAGCCTGAATGACTTTGAAAGAACTGCCTCTGAAAGTCATATGCATAACAAAGAAGGTGTGAGTCTTTAAAGTGGCTTCAGAGGCTCATTCACACATCTTAAGAGTTCAGGAACTCAAAAAAGTGCATGCTCAACAGTCTATCTACAGTATGTTTCTATATCATCACATGCAATATGTTTAACTTGTCATTGCATTAAAATGATTTTAACATACCTCTCCCTTTTCTTTATCCACAGATTGTGAGGTCTGACTGCCAGACACTGTCGACCACACTTTTCCTCTTGTCTGTCTGCTATCCTACTCCTTGCAGCAATGGCACCCACTCTAGCCACGGCATTCGCCCGCCGCTGGTGGATGGCGATAACAGCCATCATTGAAAATCTGCTCTTCTCCGCTGTCCTGCTGGGTTGGGGCTCCTTACTCATCATGCTGAAGTCTGAGGGCTTCTATTCATACCTCTGCACAGATCCAGGTAAGAAGCCTTGAACATCAAGAAAAAGAACTTAGAAGAAACTTAGAAGCAATTTAGAAGAAGGAAAGTTACGTTGAGGGAGTTTACATGGTCTGCAAGTCAAGCTTGTGATCTTGAATTTAATTTTAATGCATGATTGTGTTTTGTCACTTCACATAATGGCAAATTCCATACATTCTTTCGTTCCCAATCTGATCTTGAACAAAGACTGCATTTGATAGTATTCGAAAGATCTTACTTTTAAAGTCACATGTGTATTGTACAGCAATCCATCACTGACAGTACAGTTTTATGTGGAGTAACTGATTGCGCTTTGCAGCAAAACACTATTGTAGTTACCTTCTCTAAGGAGGAGGAATGATGTCTTCCCTCAGGAGCCTCACAACCACGGACACTACCACAGACTTCCATTAAATCAGCTGGTAGTCACAGTTAAACACAAGAATGTTGAAGGTCTTTCCACAGGGATCTTGACCTAATCAAGTGCATCTTTAAACTGAAAGTCCTACAGCCTGTCAGATGTAAATTAAGATGTTTATCATCTCAGTTAGAACCTCAGACCTGCTGATTTTTAGGATTGATTAGCATCACATAAGAACATCTCCAGCTCTTATTGTGGCTGGTGATGTCCCTTTATCACTGGCTTGTTCTCTATCAGGGCTTGATTTAATAAAAGACTAGGACATTGAAACCTATTTAACCACAAAAGCTGGTTTGAAATTCCCAGGCAGACAAGAAAAAAGGGTGCAGAGGAGGGGCAGAAGACGAGAAAAGAGTTGTTTGTGAAGGAAACTGTAGGAGGCTAATCGTTTGGGTAGATCTAGGAATACCACTTCTTCTGGGTGGAGCGGTGGGCATCGTGTCTGTCTGTCTGTCTGCTTGGCACGGCATTTTGCACTGAAAAGTGCTTATCGTTTCGTTTTGTTGCTGTCACAGTTCCCATTTTTTTACATTACTCAGCTGATTTGACTGTCCTTTTGGTCACATTATTATGATGTAATAAGACTGTCTCAGCAAAAACCATCAGTGTTCAAGACTATTCAGCAGGCTTAAAGTCCATAGATAAGTCTCAAAGGACAATGTCATGAGACATTAGTCAGCATTCACATTGTTCGTCTTGACCACTTTGAATGGCGTGAAGCATGTGAGGACTCTTGTGGTTTATTACGCTAGTTGAGCTTTCCCATTATGCAATCACTGAAGTCGTCATGATAAGAGTTTCACATTCAAGCATTCTCAGAAATGAGGTTAGGAACACTTTGTATTGTGTGCGTATAAGTGTGTGTCATTCACTATCTGTTTTTTACATTTTATCAGATCTGGCCACCAACTAATGGCTGTGAATGAAAAAAACAACCCATTCTTGTTTCACTCCCACTTGTGCCCTATCAATCTCCAGATCTTCGTATTAATATGTTAAAATGTTTACAGTTTCCTTTAGGAATGTGATTTTTTTTTTTTTTTTGTTAGTTCTCCACGATTTTAAAATTTTAAGATCATTTTAAGAATTTAGATTTCTATGTGACACTTGTACTCGAAAAATAATCACGTGGCAGTTCGCCCATCACTAAATAGGTGAAGGATTAGATGAAAAGCAATATTAATTACATGTTACAGTGAAGACCGTTTATTACAGCGAGGTTAAGTAATAAACACCTCAAAGGAGGTTCAATAGGTTCATCGAACTCAAATACTCACGACCTGTTTTTTTGCTGAGACCAGGTGTCTGCTATCTCTCTGGGTGTGTCTTAAATATTTGCACATCAATGTGGCCTACGTACACCATCTTTGGTGCATCTTTAGTAGGAAACACAGTTCACATATCAGCTCAGTTTAGGAAAGTAGCCAGAGCAAGCCTCAGTTTCCTCAGGCTTGCTCTGTAAAACCTAACCCTTCATGTATGGCTTGAGAAAGTTCACAACCAGGCGCCAAACACGTCAGAACATTCCGCACTCAGTTCTAAAGCAGGCTTGGAGTTGGAAAACTCCTCTTTGTTGTGCAAGTAAGACACGTGTATCATCAGGGTGGCACTGGCACAACTGAGTGGATAATTATAGCAAAGTCACTGTTTCCACACCAATAATAGGTGGTTTCTTGAGGGTTGAAAGAAAGATTTTGGTCTAATTCACGTTATTTTTGTAACCACAATTTGCATTTTTCAGAGAAACATCAGCAGTTCCCTGTTGAAAAAAACAGAATATATTGATTAGGTATGTTTTGAAGGATGGCAGCTGGTTTAAGATGGTCCTTAGTTGGTCATGAGCTGGTTTAAGCTAGTCACATGCTGGTCCTAAGCAATTAGCTCCTGCTCAGGACCAGTCCAAACCAGCTTATAACCAGCTCAGGACCAGCTTAAACCAGCTCAAACCAGCTGCCATGCTTCAAAACATACCTAACCAGCATACATCGTTTTTTTTTAACAGGGTTAGGATGGAAAAACATCCAAATGAGTGAAAGGTCAGGTCTGATTATCTAGTTCATGTCTCCACTGAGCCAGCAGCTATTAATGAAGTGTCACCTGGTCCAGTATCAGTAGTTTATATGTATGTGCGTAGTGAGCTAATCTGGAACAAGATTGTACAATAGTCCAAAAGGACGATTATAAACGCTGTTCTGCAGGAGAACAAGATAAAGGAAGAGCAAATGTTCAGCTGTCTTCTTTCTATCATTCCTGGTCCTTATCTCAAGTTTTATTGTGACCACATAATGGTGATTCCTCATACCAAGCATTTTACTGCTGGGTGAGGGTTTATCTCAGGGACTTTGGAGAACAGCTGAGAAGACCAAGAATTAATTCCAGGCTGGTTTATGCTGGACTAGCCATGCTGTTCAATAGTGAAACTTGGTTAATCGTTTGAAAGTGTTTAGTGCATTTTGATTATATGGACTCCATAAGTTAAAAAGGTAGCTAACGACTTTCTTTCTTCTGTGGAACACGAAGAATATGCTTTGAAGAACGTATCCTGTTTTCATATAACAGCCCCAAAAGTTCTGCAAAATATCTTCATGTTCCACAGAAAAAAAAAGTCATACAAGTTTGGAATGACATGAAGGTGAGTAAGTAATGACCTTCTCAGATGCCCTTGTTTTTATAAAACACTCAGAAAATTCGAAACTCTTGCAATGTTGGAATGTCCTTACCTTAATCCACTGACTGTTCCACCCATGGTATGTTGACTTGGTCGTAGAGTGCATGTTTTGAGAAACCCCAGTCAGGAACTTGGAAGAACTATCATGAGGTATTGGAGCCAACACATATTGCATCTGCATGAAGGGACAACATTCCTGATGCTCACGTCACAGTATAGGGCTTATAGCAGGGATGCATGTGATCGATTTTTTATACCAACATTTGAATTTTCTCACTCTCTCTCTCTATCAGCATGGTTTATAAATGGGAACCTGTTGAGTAGTGCAACTCAAATGGGTTGGATACCAAGTCACATCCCAGCAGGCACCGGATGTCATGTTGACGTTGGACCTCAACGTCGGACAGATAAAGCTTAAAGCTAACATATTAATACTAAAAGCCAAAAAACTAAAATTTTTATTTCATGGGGACTTCAACATTGACATTAGTTGAATTTACAATGTGTTTTGGTCACCTGACTTTGCAACCAAAATGTAACCAAATATCAATGCCTTATGACGTTGTGTGTCTGCTGGGATTGGTATTCAAACTGATTTTGGAAAATGGCAGCTGCTGATAATAATGGTTAACATTGGTTCCCATTAGCTTAGCTTCTTACATCTCTTCTCTTCTTTTTCTGTTCCAAAGGAAATAGCTCAAAGGCAAACTTCTCCTTACCAGCTTCGAATGATGCAGAATTTGACTATGACGAGTTCCAGCATGACGGCGGGGTGGAGGCAGTCCCTCTAAAACATCCGGAGGACAATCTGAGGATGAACGGCTGGCTCATCTGTAAAGAACAGGATGAGATGCTGAATTTGGCCTTCACCGTGGGCTCCTTCCTCCTCAGCGCCATCACACTCCCTCTTGGAATCGTCATGGACAAATATGGCCCACGCAAACTCCGTCTGCTTGGAAGGTAGACAACATCTGCTTCCTTTTTCCAAATCATTACTGTACTAGTCACACAATGGATAAATTATTAATGAAATCAAAAAAGTGTTGAATTTATCAATATTAACTGACCTCTGAATGTTGAATCTTCTCTTCCAGTGCCTGCTTTGCCCTCTCGTGCCTTATGATTGCTTATGGAGCCAGCAACCCAAATGGTAAGAACATCACACAGTTAAGGTCAAAAGTTTACACACACCTTGCAGAATTTGCTAGATGTTAATTATTTTACCACAATAAGAGGGATCATACAAAATGCATGTTATTCAGTACTGACCTGAATAAGTATTTCACATAAAAGACATTTACGTATAGTTCACAAGAGAAAATAATAGTTGAATTTATAAAAATGTCCCTGTTCAAAAGTTTACATACACTTGATACTTAATACTGTGCTGTTACCTGAATGATCCACAGCTGTGTTTTTTTGTTCAGTGATAATTGTTCATATAGAGTCCCTTGAACAGTTAAACAGTTGTTCTTCAGAAAAATCCTTCAGGTCCCACAAATTCTTTGGTTCTTCAGCATTTTTGTGTATTTGAACCCTTTCCAACAATGACTGTATGATTTTGAGATCAGTCTTTTCACACTGAGGAGACCTGAGTGACTCATATGTAACTATTACAGAAGGTTTAAACACCCACTGTTGTTCCAGAAGGAAAAACGATGCATTAAAAGCCAGGGGGTGTAAACAGAACAGAATTAACAGAATAAAGATGTGTACATTTTTCTTATTTTGCTTAGATATCTTTTTTTTTATTATTATTTCGTTATTATTTTTATTATTATTCCTTCAGAATCTACAGAAGATACTTACATGTTTCTCAGAAGACAAAATAAGTTAAATTTACCCTGATCTTCAAATTCAAAAAGTTTTCACCCTTTCGGCCCTTAATGCATTGTTTTTCCTTCTGAAGCATCAGTGAGTGTTTTAACCTTCTGTAATAGTTGCATATGAGTCCCTCAGTTGTCCTCAGTGTGAAAAGATGGATCTCAAAATCATACAGTCATTGTTGAAAAGAATTCAAATACACAGAAATGCTGAAAAACCATAGAATTTGTGGGACCTGAAGGATTTTTCTGAAGAACAGCAGGGAGTTTAACTGTTCGGGATAAACAAGGGACTCATGAACAACTGTCACTAACACTGTGAATCATTCAGGTAAAAACACAGTATTAAGAATCAAGTGTATGTAAACTTTTGAACAGAGTCATTTTTATAAATTCAAGTATTATTTTCTCTTGTGGACTATATGTAAACATCTTTTATGTGAAATAACTTATTCAGGTCAGCACTAAATAAAAAATAATATGCATTTTGTTATGATCCCTCTTAATTTGATAAAACAATTAACATTTAGTTAAAATTTAGAAATAGATACCAATAATATTCCATCATTTAACATCTGCTTGTTTTTCTAGATCTGTCCGTTTTGATCTTCATTGCTCTGACCTTTAATGGCTTTGGAGGAATGTGTATGACCTTCACTTCACTTACGGTGAGTGTGTGTTAAATTATTCATGAATGTACACTTAATTTTTTCCAGCTCTTTTGATGTTTTTGAACTTGTTTGCTCCGAGTTGCCTGTAATATTTACATTACAAATTGTAGGGATTATGTCCCATCTTATAGTCAGATTTCCCAATAAGGTTTTTTAGTGGTTGATTCTTGATTACATTTGGTTCCCTTGATCCTGCTACATCCAGGCTAGTTCTAGTTAGACATCTCTGTGTCTCTTTTTCCTCAATCTCTTTTATTTGAGCATCTCTCAAGCGTGGTGCAGTAGATTAATCATTAGACCTATCTGTGAGTCTTACTTTAGTGTTTTTCCCGCTGACTAGCTCTTGTTGCTGCACAGGCACCATGCATTAACTCCTAATGATGTACTATCCAGTTTGCTGACCCAGTAAGAATAGCCTACGGTTATCATGCACTCAGCATGATCTGAGGAACTATTTGACCATGAACTCACAAGAACACTCACACCCAAAGTTAACTTTTCGTCACATGTTAATGACCACGACTTGAGAAAATTAAAAACAACACCTGCCTCAATATGTGAAGATTACATTGGTGGCTTAATGCAATAACAGAAGCTTTCTTGTTTTTGCCGTGTTGCGTTTCACCCTTGAAGTTGCATCGCAATTGATTTGGAAAGTACCTTCATACTAGCTCTGACAGGAATTTTCACAAAGAACAACTCTTCTACTACAAACCTCCTGATCACACACTTTCAAGCGCATTCTTACGTAACAGGACACTCGCTGTTGCTCATCCACTTGTTGTCACAGGAACAAGGCATAACTGTGAGCAGGCTGCCCCAGTCTGTGCTCCAATTAGAGTCATAAAAGAGACTCGGCTTCAGCCGGTTCAGACTGGACGGATCATTCCTCAGTTCTTACTGCCCCAGTTATTCCTGTTTTATTGACAATGAGGAACAGAGAGTAAAGTAAGAAGGAAGTGTGGATTAAGCCTTCAGAAATGGAAGTCTTCTAGTTTTCTAGTCGTTTTTCACTTGCTTGTTCTCTCTTTTCTCTTTCTCAGTCCCCCAACCTTGTTTTCTGGCTCCAGTGGCTCTGAACTAAAACTGCTTTCACTGTTGATTTGCTGTGCTTTCGTCAGCCCATAATTGTTGGCCATCTCTCCTCGTCTACTGCCATTTTTAGAGAAAGACTGTGGATCAGTCTTCATATCAATGCTCTGAATAGCCAGTCTGAATAAGAATAGGATAAGAATAAGCATGAGAATATGTTTTTTTGCTAGAATTGTTATGAGTTACTAATCTGTTACCATATTTCAGCTGCCCAACATGTTTGGTGACCTGCGTGCCACGTTCATCGCACTCATGATCGGCTCGTACGCTTCCTCAGCCGTCACCTTTCCTGGGGTCAAGGTTCGTTAGATTAAACAACAGTTTAAAATGAGAGTATAATCCCACATTATGTTCTTAGATAATAAAGGTTTATATTCACAGGTGATCTATGACCTTGGTGTGGCCTTCATCACGATTCTGGTGATCTGGGCAGGTTGTGCAGGCCTCGTCTTTATCAACTGCTTCTTCAACTGGCCCTTGGAGCCATTCCCTGGACCAGAGGACATGGACTACACGTAAGAAACATATATGAAAACTTATATGCATCAAACATTTACAATATCTGACACTCATTCTGTATGTGTATCTAGTGTCAAGATCAAGTTCAGCTGGCTGGGATTTGACCATAAGATTACAGGAAAGCAGTTTTATAAGCAGGTGACGACAGTGGGCAAGCGTCTTAGCGTGGATAACACTCAGAAACAGAAAGAGCTTGCCAAGGAAGGCCAAAAACTCTGCTTGTCCACCATGGACCTGGAACTGCAATGTGAAGCCAAGGAGGAAAGTAAGTGATGGTCTGATGGTCCAGAAATGTGTTAATATGACAGGTCAATAACTCTTAACTGTTTTCTTTTTCTTCCTTGTAGCTCAGTCATTCATGAAGAGCATTTTCAGCCCTCTATTCATGTTGAGTCTGGTGACTATGTGTGTAACTCAACTGCGTCTCATCTTCTACATGGGAGCCATGAACAACATCTTGGAGTCCCTCAGTGGAGGAGATCTCAACACAGGTGAATAAACATGATTGAATTATATATTCATGTGTTTTTAGGGTATTTGTGATTTGAGAAGGCAGCAAAAAATTCTCTGGAAATGAAAAAAAAAAAAATCTGATGTGTGAACACAGAATGGAAGCCTGTTTCTGCCACTGAATAAAAAAGAATATTATTGCAACTTTTTATCTCACAATTCTGACTTTTGTTCTCAGAATTGAGTGATATAAACTCGCAATTGTGAGTTATAAAGTCAGAATTGCATGATAAAAACTCACAATTCTGACAGTTTTCTCACAATTGTGAGTTTATATGATACAATTATAAAGTCCAATTTTGAGGGGAAAAAAGACTCTCAGAATTAGGAGTTTTTATCTCACAAATCTGACTGAACTCCCAATCTTATGTTATAAAGTCAGAATTGCGAGATACAAACTCGCATTTGCAAGAAAAGTCAGAATTGTGAGATATAAACTCGCAATTCTGAGAGAAAAAGTCCAAAATGTGAGTTTATATCTTGCAATTCTGACTTTATTTCTTAGAATTGTGACTTTAAAAACTCAGATTTGTCAGTTTATAACTCGCAATCATGCAATTCTATAACTCTATATCATGCAATTCTGACTTTTTTGTGCGATTTTAACTTTTTTTTCTCAGAAATGAGATAGAAACTCACAATTGCGAGTAATAAAATCCAATTTTGAGGGGGAAAAAGACTATGTTAGAACTCACAATTGTATGTTATAAAGTCAGACTTGTGAGATACAAATACAGATTTGCAAGAAAAGTCAAACATAAATTCACAATT